>NC_135503.1:25076201-25196201 GCF_052857255.1 Amblyomma americanum
CTCGGGTAGACAATGTCCTGCACTGTGATGTGACGGGTTCCTGTCTTCTTGAAGGAACCGAACATCACATGCCTTTCCGCGTTGTACTCTGGGCAGTACATAATATAATGTTCGATATCCCCGCACACACCACATAAAGGGCAGAGCGGAGACGATGCTATGCCGGTCTTATGCATCCATGCAGGAGTGCGAGCAGAGGCCGTGCGAATTCGATGTAGAAGGGTCGCCTGAGATCTCAGTCCCTTGGTCACACATGGCTTGTGGGACGCACTCCACAGGGTACTGAAGTGATCGAGCACCGTTTTCCTGCAGAGACTTTTTCAATCTTGAGGTGCTTTTTTTTGATGGAATCCTTGAGAGAGCTTTATGGGCGAGACTGACTGCCACCTCATTACCGTTGACTCCTATGTGAGAGGGCACCCATTGGAAATGTAGAGTAAAGCCTCTACTGTGCAGATTCTTCACCAAGCGCAGAGAGCTTATAGACAAGGCGTCAGTAGGGAATCCGCGCTCTAACCTCTGAAGGGCAGATTTTGAATCAGTTAGGATGACAACAGGTTGAGCCGGACAAGACCCTAACTTCCGTAAAGCCGCCTCAATAGCAACACTTTCAGCCGTTGTGGAGTATACGACAGCAGTACAGCGTACGGACCACTTACAGTCCAAAGAAGGAATGTAAAAAGCCGCTGCGCTAGCTTGTTTGACCTTGTCCACAGAACCATCCGTGAAAATTTGAAGATGGCAGGCATACTCTGTTTCCAAGTGTTCTAGTACAAGCGAACAGGTGCAGCCATGGGTACACAATTCAGGTGTATGAATGGACAATGTAGGGCTCATGAGAAAGGTGCCCATAACTTACGCGACTATACAAGTAGAGGAACGTGCAATACGGTTGAATTATTTAATTAATGGCAGCTTGATAGGATGGTGTTGCTAACTTTTCTTTGATTCATTCCTTACGCAGTTAGAACGAATGAATCATGGTCAAACATGTGCTTCGATATCGCATTCCCTACATGTTGTCAGAACATCACAAATTCACTACATTGACCTCATATCGCACACAGTCTAACACACCGTGTAACCTTATTTGACTTCATGCTTGCATTTCGCTCTTTTTTGCTCTTTTTTGAATTTATTGTGAAGTTTTGATTACGAACTTTTCTTTTTAGATCTTCTGTTCGCAATTTTCAAATGTTTGTAAACCATGTATTGTACTTTGTTTTTAAAGTTTGGTTTATGGGTTTAGTTTATGGGGGTTTAACGTCCCAAAGCGACTCAGGCTATGAGAGACGCCGGAGTGAAGGGCTCCGGAAATTTCGACCACCTGGGGTTCTTTAACGTGCACTGACATCGCACTGCACACGGGGCCTCTAGAATTTCGCCTCCATCGAAATTCGACCGCCGCGGCCGGGATCGAGCCCGCGTCTTTCGGGCCGGCAGCCGAGCGCCGTAACCACTCAGCCACCGCGGCGGCTGTTTTTAAAGTGTGTTAATAACAATGTACTTGATGTGTGCTTTACCATTGTATTGCAAAAGGAGCACAGTCCCCTCAAGCCACTAGCTGGGTTTTACTGTGCCATCCCAGCATCAGTGTTGTTAAAATAAATTGATTTGATTTGGTTAATAGAAAAATAAGCACGGCTCCTCTGCGTGATTATGGAGATTGTAATTACAGTAATGACTTAATGTTGGTTAAGGCTAGAACACCGGTTTATAGGTAGGATTGATAAAACAATTGGTGCGTTTTTGTGTACACGTTATAAGGAATGAACTAAGCAGTCCTGATGACCACTTGCGGGCTGCATTCACTAGCTGAGGGCCCCAAGTAGGCGAGATACCGAGTGCAGATGGGCGCGCCCTGAAGAATACATTTTAAATAATCTAATTTACGAGAAGCGTCGACAGTAGCATTCCTTATGTGGGTCTGCCATAATAGATATGGCTAAACATCACCGCGCATTTATATGGTGACTTGACGGCGACTGGATTAATATTAGGCGAATATGCGGATGAGGATCGTTCACGGTATAAAATGATTTGTTGGCATTCATCGGTCTGAGCTGTGCTGAACACCAGTCGCCAGTGTAGTCGAGGTTTTGCTGAAGGGCAGTGTTGATGACTAAAGGGATTTTGCGATAGATAATGCTGAAAATCTCATGCTCGAGGTAGCGATGAATGGTACATGATCTTAGCTTTTGATTATGGTTTTATGGGCATTAACGTCCCAAAGCGACTCCGGTTATGAGGGACGCCGTTGTGGGCGGGTTCAGGATAATTTCGACCACCTGGGGTTCTTTAACGTCCACTGACATCGTACAGTACAACGGGCGTCTAGTATTCCGCCCTCTATCGAAATTCGACTGCCGCCGCCGGGATCGAACCCGCGTCTTTCGGGTAGCAGCCGAGCTCCATAACCACTGAGCCACCGCAGCGGCATATAGTCGTGATGTAGGATCAATTAGAAAAGTGATGTTGCACTGAAAATACCCTATCATTCTTGAAATCGCAGAAACTGATTCATTGTGCCTATTTCGACGAGCTTCACTTCGCGGTCGCCACTACAGTGCAAAAGAACGTTGCCAAGATTCTTGAAAGCCCGTTTTTACTCTGTGTTTCGATAGCGGTGCATTCGCTGCTCCGATTCCTCCTTGACTGCGGTCGGCATACAATACCCCAAGTGTTTATATTCACTTAATCTCCTCACTGCTTTTTTCCTGTGTTCTTCAGCGTTTTTTTTCTCCTAAATTTTCACGGTCAAAACAAGTAAGCGGGGACTACGACGTGAGCTTTTTTCCCGCGTTTCCGCCCTGTGAACATAATCGGTTTTAGTTTTCCCGCCTTCTCTCGAACAAAGGATACGCCTCTACCGGAAATAAAGGGGACGCCGTAACAGCAGAAATAATGCTCTGCCATCTTGTGGTCACGACGAAATCGTTCTGAACCGTGGCAAACCACTTTCTCGGCGATAGGACTTGTTCCACGCACTCATTACCGAGTGTTGCATGTTTGAACTCGTCGGCTGCTTCATCATGATCATAATCAGCGCCATTCTAAAACTTTATTAACACAACTGAGGAGTTTGGAGCAAGCAGGCTCCTGGGTTTCCGTATGGCGCACTGCACTCAAGCGTTTCTGTTCCTGCGGTCCAGAACGCTGGCAGCCCGACAGCGATGGTCTGCACGACCGGGCCCTAGGAGCACATCAGGGTCTCCCAGCCCTCCCAGGTCTTGAGGTGCTCTACGCTACTCCGAGGAGTATTCGCCGGGCAATGGGAAAGGATATGCAGAGCAGAAGCGTCGGGAACGAGAGTCACGTTTACAGCGCTCTGTAACTCACGTACGTATGCTTCAAGAAAAGGGCAAACAACAACCAAATACTATTTTTTTCCTTACCGGCTTAGCTGAGTGTGTAGATGTGCTGTAATACGATCACATCGCCGTATAAAAGTCAGGTAATTTCACTGTCGGCAATGGGAGACAAAGGCTCCCTAACAGCGCCAGGATCTCTTATACCGCATTTAATAAAATAGTTCGGAAAGCGTTGACGTGGTATATGACGTGTTTTGGCGCCAACTGTATGTATGAGGGTGATGTGGAAGAATATGGCAGGAGAATTAGTACGGGGGCTAACTCATCGCTCACGTGACGGCCACAGTGTGTCATGTGACCTTGTTATGTGAAGACATCACTTCAAGACGACAAGGTCCACGAGATCTAGGGAAATATGGTTATAAGAGCTGGCATTGTGAGAAAAGAACTGTCATCATTTTGACCAGGAGGGTACAAACTGAAAGTAAAAAAAAAACTGAGGGGCGATCAATTGAATTGTTGGGGAGGAAATGCGATAGCTGCCCTCTTTCACTCTGCGGCCTATTCAAATACAGGTTCCATACCAATTGTGTCATCTCCCCATCTCCTAATGTGTAATTTCCGGTTGTCTGTTAGTTCCTGCTGTGGTCTGTTATACGTAGTGGCACAGGCAAGAGCTTATTGGTTTACGTTTTTTTTTTTTATGGCAGCTCCACCATACTTTTTGTGGGAATTACGCGATGTGGCACAGACAGGGGCTTAATTGTTTACATTCTTTTTAGGCTGCCCCACCATACTTTTTGTGGTAATTACGCAATGCATGTCACAGTGATAGGTCGTGGTGAGTCCTCATACCTTTAGCGGCGGAGTGGTGCAGCGGTTAAGCGATGCGCCACTGCACCGGCAGGTGGCTGTTTCAAGCACAGCCACCTTGTGAGACTGGGTCCTTCTCTTCCCGGGAAATGCGAAAAGGAATACCTCCAGCAAGCCTTGCTTTTCCACACGGCGTTCATCGGGAGGCTGTCTAGATATATTATGCACGTAGGCCTGCCTTTGTCCAGGTCATTTTCTTCATAGACACTGCCATTTTTGCTGAGCCATGCTTAGTCCGGCGTCTGCCTCCTCTCCCCTTGAGCAAACGGCCGACGCTTTTCGCCTTCATCGTCAGTGTAGGGTTAGGGCCAGGTGGGAGCGATGTAGTGCTGTGAACTTCGAGCGGCCTGCGCAGCCACTGAGGCCGCTATCGCCTTCCGCGTGTTAATTTTCTGTCCAGAACCTCGACCGGCGGGAATAAAAGATGAAATCGGCAACCTTCTCGGCTGCCGCAGTGTGATCCGTGAGGCTAAACAAGTCGCGCGGGCGAACCGCTGACGGCCCCCACAACCATGCACCCGCAGACACCGCCGCCGCCGCCGATAACGAGGCGAGGTGTCAAGTAATTCTCACGTCTTGATCAGGTCTTTCCCTTTCTCTCTGACCCTCGTGCGCGTTCCCACCCCCCCCCCCCCTGGTTTCACCGCGACCTGTTCGAGCTCCTTAGAAGGAAAACCACGAAACCCCCCCCCCCCCCTCCCCAACTCGTATCATCAGTCTATATATGCCCGGCGAATATATACCGCTGCACGTCGAAGCCCCATCTTGCCTGGTCAGCGGTGGCTATTCACGTCGCCGATTGGGTCAAAGGGAAAAGGGTGAAGACCAGACGTAATGGAGGGGAACAAGGTGTATACCGTGAGTACTTGTCCGGCACGGAGGGCGGTCAAACTCTGGTCGGACGTGACGTCTTCTACGCGGCCATCGTCCGCCCAGTGATCGATAATCGAAGCTAGCCTATCTCGGAGCCGTCTTTCTTTGCCTCGCTTGCGCGAGGGCCTTTTCTAACCGCAAATGGCGCCACTATTAAACTCAAACGACGAGGACTGATCGAAATGACTGCAAACCACGGCGGTCAGCGGTGGCCGTCAGCCTCGTGAAGACCTATTATTTTATTTTCTGCGTTCGTTCCTTTAACTCCTTCGTCTTCGAACAATGCTGATGTAGGATGCAGGATATAGCAGTTAGCACGTCTGGGTTGTCGAACATGTGCATAAGCGACCCAATCTTAGAACTGAAAGGTCTTGCTCCTGAAAAAAAAAACGTAAAAGAAACACTCGCAGTCAACCTCCTGCTCGCAGGTCATGTGATTGTACGCTCTTTTTTTCTTATCCGGCATTGCAATTTTCTCGATCTTTTCCTGTCTAGTGCTATATTCAGAAGTGCTAGCGTCTTATGTTAAGGCGGGTATATCACTTTAATAAAATGCAAGAACACATTTATTTTGTCTGCAGTATCCTATGGACTAATTTTTGTCCGCAAAATATGCGGATTGATTTCTGCCTGCAAAATTTTTGTACACCATTTTTCATCCCCAGTGGGCACGCTCAAGAAAAGCAGTCGCACACAATCACGCAGTTTTTAAGACGCAGGCTACCTTCCTCACACTGCGTTCAGCGCAGCAGCTGAGTACATCGTAACTTGTTATGGGTGCCATCGTGCAAAAGTAAGATACCTGAGAATGCCAGAAAAAAAATAGGAAAGCAAAAATAAACAAGTCATCGATGGCGTAGGATGAACAATCGTAGGATTGGCGCTAATGTAAGCAACGGAAATGAGAAATGATAGAATCTTCTATCCGAATAGCCTTTCGAGAAAATATTGCTGAGATATATTTATTAGAAACAAATATACAAATTACCACGTAAAACAACTGTACACAAACATGTATGTAATGTATAATATAATATTGTACAGATAGTATGAATTTTAAAGTGTATAATACCTACAATGAAAATGAATAAATATGAGTAAATTATTAGTGAAAATTTGAAGTTTTTGCTTTCTAGAACTACTCATGATTAAGGAAGAAACGCTGCAACAAATATTTCCTGAAATGACAAGACATTTCAGTTTCTGCAATATCTTTCGAAGCTGCTTTTAAGGCCCCTCTGCGTAATTTTCTTCATTAGCCATGGCTGAGGTTTGAATTTTGAGCCTTTACAACTGTTCTTCTCTCTTTTTGTACGCTTCTGTCTGACTGTGGCGCGCTTGTAACTTCCACCCAATTTAGGCGAACTGTCGCAACTTTCTCGTTTCTCCAACCGGCTTACAATTTTTTGTTTGAACATTCGTTCGAGCGTTGCCATTCGTGTAATATCCTAAATCGTTTTCACTTTGAATCTACGCTCCTTCTCCTCTGTTTTTCCATGGAAAATGCTTGCATATACATTGAGCTGTACAGTGTGCCATTTCAAATCTCTGTGCCTAGTTTGCAGTGGACGCGAGAGCAAGCCAAGCTCACCTTTATGTTCTTTCTCCGTCGTTCCCTCCCGTGTTGGCGTGAGCGAACGAATAAAGTGTGTGCGTGATTAAGGGTACATCCCAGTCGAAAAAAAAAGGGGACAGAATCGTGCTCAAAGTACGACAAAATGGTCCTCGTTTTGTCGTAACGACAGACTTTTCTGTAGCACTGCCGTATTTTTGAAGCACATTTCTGCAGTTCTGACCTTACGACAAGAGACAGAAGAATACTACAGAAATTTCTTCGGTAACTACAAAAGATTTTTGTTGCTACTACAAGTTAATGACCAAAACTATGTTTAAATGTTTGTTGTGACGACAGAAAATTTTGTGCTATGCGGCGTTTCCCGATTAGGTGTATTTAGCTCTTCAAGGACACGTATAATTCTCACACGTCGCATGTAAAAGCTATCAGAGCCAGTATATGATTGATCGTTATTTGATTGTACGTATTATTGTACATAAACCACAACCTTTCAAATTTAAATTGTTGTTTATATCGCGCTGTTCGCGCTGGTTCCGCGACCACTTGACCCAAATCACGCTAAAAAACAGTTAAAGGTCCGACTCAAGTTCTTTCTCGCTTGCGTTGGATACTAATTGATTGTTCGTTTATTTCCTCCATTTACAAGGTAGGTAAAGAGCACAACCACAAATAACACCACTTCCGGGAACGTCTAGATGGAATGCATCGTAACTCCAACCGCCAAGTCGCATGGATGCATACAAAATATGACGACCGTCCTTAGTATTGACATTTAAGCTTACTCGCAGCGCACACGCAGGCACTCCTAAAGGGACCTGTCCCCATTCCTTGAATGCAAAAACTGAGGCGACTCTGTCGACATGGAACGTTTATATTTGTCTTTCAAGTAGGCCAATTCACTTGATCGTATGCATAAACGTGAATACATACGTTTTGTGCGTATTGCATGTAAGATGGCGTTGAACCGGACCGGTTGGAATCTTTATATTTCTTTCGTCCTCATCTGTTCGCGCTTCAGGCCCATAATAAATGCATACGGCAAATTTAGCTGCACTAAAGTCGTGGACTGTACAAAACTTTTATGGTGAATTACAAGATCACGCTGAGAGCGAGCTAGCGTAGCGAGGCTTAGACAATTGGCGCAAACAAAACATCGCGTTGTGCCCATTGACCCATTCTGTTGACATTCAGAGGGCCAAAGAGGCGCGGAAAGTGTTTGATCGGAGAGGGGGGGGGGGGGGGGGGGGCTGTGTAGGACTCCTCGCCTCGCTGGAACCGAAACACAGAACACTGAAGCTTGTTTGTGCTACGTCAGCGCCACGATAGGACCACCTCTTGCAGAACGTAGCATCAAAGTAGGCACCTTCTCTGGTATTTACCACTCACTCCACTAAGCAAGCCATCTGCAAAGGCAGATAGCCGACATGATAATGCATTTTATCCCGCTTGGGGCTCTTTGTAAAAAAATGGTGATTTGAATTAAGCAGTTTGATGTCTTGGCTGTGTCTGCGACTCGACACCGTCGGATTCTACGAGAAGCCGGCCACAGAATAATAAGTAGCTTCGGTTAACAGCCATCTGCACACCAAGTGCACGTTTATAGCGGAATTTATTACATCAACGCTTCCCAATACGCGATGTTTCCTTTAGTGTTCAAGCCAAACAAATTCGCTGCTCCCTGCGTAGCTAAATCACCTAACAGTTATCACGAAGTCCGCATATATGAAACGGTAATAGCCCCCACCTAGTAAGTGTGACAGGTTAGCAAAGTTCATCGCACGTGATGTCGGGTGCTTTACTGAAGCCAGTGGCATGTCATTTGAGCCCTTTACAGTTTTTGGTCTGCTGCGATTCAAGAGCACCTTGTTTTCAAGCCACTTAATTGAGCTGCTCCAATCCAGCGTACCTATGTTCACAGCAAAGGTACTTTTAATTCCCATGTAATTTGTTTTGCCTCTGACATGAGGTGCTCTACCAAAAGAGACGCGGACATCGTCAACTTGATACCAGTGTTTTTTTCTCCTATGCTTGTTGGCGTCTATAGTTTATTTTATTCATCAATATGTTTACTCCTATAAGTAAACTGTATTTCTGAGCAGCTCTTTCTTTTCATCATATAGAGAAAGCATCGCCTCTCCATTTGACGCTGACCACTTAAAAATCAGCTGTTGGGAAACCGGATGAGCACCATTAGCGTGAAACGATGTAAGAATTAACGCTCCGTGAATGTGCCGACGTCTATCTTCGCGTCTTCAATAAAAGTACTAAGACGATACGGGAGACAACACTTGCAGCCAGGTCGTTCTCACACCTGCTCATGCACAAGGTCCTGCGAAATTATATTCGGGTGATTTCAGTTCTTGTTAACCGACGGTTTCGTTTATCATGCTAATACTGAGATTATACCTCAGTTCCAGGGAGTACAAAAGAGCCCGTAATGCGGTTGCAACGGCAGTGGTGTTAAGGCACATGCAGCCTTCCAACTGTGCACCACAGCAATGATTTGACTCGGCTGGGGATCCATCTCTGCTCTTTTCGAAACGTTGGCAGCACCCTTAGGCTTTCCCCTCTCTTGTTCACTTTGTGTGTATCAACAAACCATCTACCTGCCCTCCCTTTACCGCATGTTAAAATTGTGCGTTAGACTGACAGTGTAGCTTTCTTTCCCGAGGAAAGCTGGAGCCAGTCTGCGTACAGAGCTTGGATATATCAAACCCGTATATATTGAATTATTGGCTATATCGAACATAAATTATCCCCTTGAAAACCCTGTGTAAAATTAAAGGAATGTCGCGCAGTATATCGAACAAAAATTTCGTCGCTCAATCGATATATCGAAGTGCGCTCATACCCCTGCCAGCGGCGCTTGTCCTATAGCGACGCTCTGCGGTCGCTTTTCACGCGCGGGAGCGAATCGACTTCGTGGACTTAGGCACTTGCTATCGGCGTCAAATAAATTCAAGCAACGGAGCGCGTGGCCAAAGGTCCTGTTTACTACGCCTGCCTGTTGCCATGAGAAAAAGGCGCGCTCATCCGGTTTGCGATAGTTTTGCGTCTGTTTCCTTTTATATTTATTCTCTCGCTTTGCCACTGGAGCACCAAATTCACACTTCTCACCGATTTCAACTTGCTCAGCGTGTTTTCGCCGTAGGTTTCGCTGGCTACACCGGCTGTGGACCGCGAGTAGGTGAAGCGAGCGCTCTTAGCAGTCCTTGGCCTGCAGCCCTTTGATTTTGCTTCCATCATCGTCGCGTTATCAGCGTCTGGCTGCGATGCGAACATTGAAAAAGATCGATCGCATTGCTGTCGGCGCTCAGCGCGACAGTTACTGAATCGCTTGTTTCTGGTAGTGAGCACAGCTGTAACGCCCCCAGATAAGTTCAAATACACTGGAATCGAACAGTTACGCGCCAGCGTACGGCCCCCCAAAAAGCGCGAATCGTTTCTCGTTACCGCTATGGTGTGCACCAACGCGTCCTTGCGAAGGAAACAGGTCGTCCAGTGTCTACGATTACGAGAATTTCGCAGGCATTCTGTGGTGTGGGACTGCTTGGAAGCAATGCTCCGTGGGCGCAGACAGCGGGCCACCGGCAAGGATCAACTTATGTTGGGGCCGCAGCAGCAGACACGCCCAGAATTAGGGCTCGCGAGGTAAAGGACACTTTTTAGTTATGTGCCGGCACGTCAACCATTAGACGTTGTCTGCACGAGGCTGGTATGCGAAGCTGTGCACTGTTGATGAAGCCAGCGGTCGCAGAAGCGAATAGAAAAGCACTGCTTGCGCTCGCACAAGGCCACGAATCATGGACTACAGAGAACTGGTGCTGCGTGTTCTCTAACGATGTCAGCATTTACGACTCACTGGGAGCAGTGTCAGCGAATTCGGAGAGCGGACAACAGGTGTGTCTTTCCTGCCATGTGTGCTTGTCTACCCTAAGGTAAGGTCGCTTTAATACAATGGCCATCGTATTGAGTGTTACAACGCGAGAAGAGGCCGTCGTTCTATTTTTAATTCACGCAACCGATTGACCTTTATTCGCCGCGTAACCAGACGCTGATAACACGCCGAGAGTGGAAGCAAAATCATAGCGCTGCAGGCCAGGGAGATATATAGAGCGCTCGCTTCACCCACGGGCTCCACAACCGCGTCAGTCAGCGAAACCGCGCTGTGCAAGTTGAGATTGGTGGAAAATAAGAATGTGGCGCTCCAGCGGCAAAGCGAGAAAACAAACGTCAAATTAAACAAAAGCAAAACTCTCGAAAACCGGATGAGCGCACCTATCTCTGATAGCGACAGATAGACGGCGTAAAATGGACCTTTCGTCCACACGCTCCGCTGTTCGCATTTCATTCGACGCCGATAGGGAACTTGCGCTGAAGTTTGCGGTGCCGATTGCAGCGCCATAACACACTGCCTAGCGAGAAGAGCAAGCAGTTTTGGGTAGTACTCTTAGTAGTTTTCCGCGCCACTTTCGGGCGCTTATTGGCGTGAGCCTCCGCGCTCTGTCGAAGGCGCACGTGCCATGCGTCAGCTATCTGGGGCTACGCCGAGAGAAGCTAGGCAATGAATGCTGTCAGCCAAACGCGGGTATCTAATCTCGCAGAATGTGGTCTCGCATTTGCAGCGGCCCAAGCGGCTGACAAAAGCAGTTTTGAGTCACCGAATGGAACAGTTGCAGTGCCACCTGGGCAGCGCAGGTTCCCTATAGTACCTCCTGGAGGTGGTGACACTGTTAAACCGTGTGACGAGGTGGACGTGCGGTGTGCTTGGAGCTGGACTTCAATCTCCTGTGCTCATTTTCTACGACGCATCTCTTTCATACAGTAAAGCCACTCTAACTAAAGCGTGGCGTGCTTGGCTCGGTTCAATCCCGAAGGCGTTGCGGAAAGCAATTATGTCATAATTTTATTGAACCGTGATTCTGTTTACGCTAAAGATTATACACCCTGTGAGAGGAAGTGGCTAGTTCTAAAGGAGCGTTCGCTGCGGCATCGGTGAGAAGAGGCTAGGCCTACCAACGCCTAGCGAGCGGTGCGTTGCCACACGCCAGCGGGTGACACATCGCTGCAAGAAGCTTGTCACCACTGTGGGCGAAATGTATTATTGCTTCTAGGTCACAGATAAGCTTACCTATTGCCATGTTTCATATATCGAACTTTATCGTATATATCGAACAAGTTCGATATGTCCGGGTTAGACTGTATGGCTCTTATTGGTCGCGAATGTGTCTGTTGTCCACAAGCCAAGAAGCCACATTTATTTCGTTGTTGTAGTTGTCCCATAAAGCAGCGGCCTAAGTAGCGGAGGCCTTCTCTGTTCGGTCAACTTTCAAACTAAGCGAGGCTGGCGACTCACGCACGCACGCACAGAGGCACGCACGGCGAGGTCGCTTTTGCATGAAATGAGCTCCACACGCGAGGTCACGGCGCCGTCCACTGGACTGCGTTCATGCACACTGGACACTCATAGCGCTGCTTAAAATGCGGACAACGCGTTCATTAGGAGCACGTGCAGGCTATAGTGACCGCGATCCGCTGTCATCGACGCCACGGCCGCAAAAATCCGCACACGCCGGCTTGTCTTTTGTTGTCCCGTATATGCATGATTTGGGCGTGGCACGGTTGACGGTGCAGTTCGTAGAGGGGCTGTGTGCTTGTTATTCCGCCAGGCTGTGGAATGCACGGCGCTGAACAAGGAGACGGCAGGCGAGCAAATAAAAAAAGCATTTCACTTAAAAGACAGTATTTTACATGCAGCCACAGTTTAGTGCATCATAAGTGGAACGGTGTTTCATTGGACACCAGTATTGCGGTTGATGGAGCGGCCCCCACTGTGGTGAAGTGTTGTATGGTACGGTGGCTGGATTTCCTACCTTGGGGAAGTAGTTGGCGAAGATAAGAGCGAGGAATGTATATATATATATATATATATATATATATATATATATATATATATATATATATATATATATATATATACCAAAAGTGATTTCTGGCAGCTGATTTGGTCAATATAATATAAAATCACCAAAAATTGAAGAAACATAACAGGATTTAATTCACGACGTTTCGGCTGGAGGACCAGCCGACACTCGAAAAAGGCTGGTCCTCTCGCCGAAACGTCGTGAATTAAATCCTGTTATGTTTCTTCAATTTTTGGTGATTATATATATATATATATATATATATATATATATATATATATATATATATATATATATATATATATATATATATATATATATATATATATATATATATATATATATATATATATATATATATATATATATATATATATATATATATATATATATAGTTTCCTTCACACGGCAAGAGAACATCGGAAACGAAGAAGGAATGCATAAAAAAGGGGATCTTTCTGTGCTCTAAGTCCACTTAACAGCACATTGTTGCAGCCAGTGCGCGAAGCTCTTTCTTGCCAGTTAGCCTCGCAATTGAAATAATGCCTGTTTTATCTGCATCCAGACTTTAAATAAAGCAAGGAACGCAGCCAAGAGTAACCGTGCTCTTGCACCAAGGGGAACATTATGGAATAGTACGTGTGCATTGCTAGTGTGCAAGCAAAGGTTGCCCTGGTAGCGGAACAGCAAGTTGTTACGCACAGATTCTTGCAAGATTTTGCGTGCCTAACCTGAACTACGTTGCACAAAACTACTCTGAAATGCAAAGCTGGCTTTTGATGTAGCAAAGAGCGGCGATCATCGCGAAGGCTTCACCACAACGATGATGGAAAGGCTGGCCTATATCGCATTAATTACTAGAGCAGGTTACTAGATCGCTTTGTGCGCGAAACCGCGGGTGTTTTCAAATTAAGCGTTCTGGTGCCATTACTGCGCTTAAGCCACGTCTCAAAGCATTTGCATCAACGTAAATTAGGTCTTTATTCCAGCCGTCTTTGAAAGTCGCTTTGATTGGCAGTGGCATAGGTGCCTTTCACGTTGTCTCAAGTCGCGGCGTCTCTATTGTGGCTGGCAGAGCGGTATTTCTAAACCGCGCTACGGCCTTGAAGGCGTAATTATCTTATCGCCATTAAGTGCCGCGTTGCGAGGGACAGGTGCTCGATGGCAGACATTTACTAGCGTGTGCGAAGCGGCCTGAACATGTTTGTCTTTTTTTTTTTAGCGTGTACGGCTGTTAGTGAAAAAGCTTGAAAACTCTGTCCTTGTGGTTCTGGCGGTTTTGAGTGGTTACTTGGTTATTCTCTTTCTTTAACCCAATTTTACAGTCAGCGAGTGTAAGTGGGCCACTGGACTAATACCGTTGAGAATCCAGAAGCGATTAACGGTGCCCGCATAGCATAATTACAGGCGCTTACTTCCAGACTTTTCGGCTTAAATAAAGCGAAACACTTTTGTAATTTCATACTGCATCCACGCATGTACAAGCCGAATCTCTGCTGCTATTCCGGAGTTTTATAAAGTGACAGAGGCGAGGTTGGTGAAAATCAGTTTTTGTGCAGGTTAGCCATGTGCGCAATGGCAACGGTTTTCTTCTTGGTATTAGTAATGCTAGCCACCAATGAGAGGGAAGCAGTTTCGATCTATATTGCAGGCCCACTTAAAATTTTCATGGCCCGCGGTATTCTGACGGTACTAGGTTGAGCTTGAAAATCTGATTGGCAAGTCGTTTCGCGGATTGGCGCCAAGAAATTGTTATAATGTTAACGACGTTGCGCCTTCTTCATTTTGATGCGCTAGCATTACTACTGCCATCTTCTTAAAATCAGTCCATCTGGTGCTTTATGATGCCGCCTTTACCTTATATGACGACATTGCCTACTACCCTTTTACCCTTTTATTTGTCCTCTCATAAAAAATTAAAAAAAGCATAAATGAAAGAGAGGGGGTGCCCGGACCAGCAGCGCTTTACCAGGCTTAAAGCCAATAAAAAAAAGAGGAAAGGAGCTAAACGCTAAAAAAACTTAATTTAAAGAGAAAAGCAGGAAAGTAGAAACAACAAACAAAAAAAAACATAAAACCCCAAAGGCGCAGAGGAGAAAGAAGCACAGATAACGTCACAGAGAATGTCAGCACAGATGAAGTCACAGGCACAGTTGGTCCAGACACCACAGACAGACAGAAGCACAGACAAAGTCACAGATAATGTCGACACAGATAAAGTCACAGGTACAGTTGGTCCAGACACCACAGACAGTCAGAAGCACAGACTAAGTCACAGATAATGTCAACACAGATAAAGTCACAGGCACAGTTGGTTCAAACACAGTGTCAGACCACAGAGAGATACATCATTGTCCAGCAAAGGAACACAGAGCACTTCTCTGTACAGAGCTTAAGCAGGAAAATGATAGTGACGAATGTGCTCATCGGGAATGTGTAGGAATTGCGATTCGCAACGTAAGCGTTCATTTCAGTTTCTTGTCATGATTTCCAACCATCGCAGCAGTCCGTACGGGACGGCCCTTTGAAAAATTTTCGCTGGCACACATTCGTATTCTGTTATACGCACTTCCCAAACACGGGACATCCAAACCAAAACCCACAGTCCATCCACAACCTTCGCCCCTTTCCCAGTGTCCACCTTCCAGCATTCTCGACTCATCACCAACCACCGCATCCACAATCCACCTACCTTTGCCCTCAACCCTACAGAAGCCACACCCACCACCCACTTTCAGTCTTCAGACGCCTCCACCCACGAAATGACGGCGAAATGCAATTCAAAGACGCAAAAGGGAGGCCATCACGCACGCACGCACGCACGTACGCACATGATTTGACTGTGGATTATTTGCTCATTGCAGCTGTCATCAAAATAAGGAAACGTTGCTCCTGTGCTAGCAATATCAGTTAGTTGCTTGGTAGCTTGGTGGCTTTGAATACGATGCCCGAAAATAAATTTGCTTCTCAAATCTTAGACGTTAATTATGTTCGTAGCATCACGTTATGCGCACTAAATTCAATGATTCGTAACGTAAGTGTTCATTTCAGTTTCTTGTCACGATTTCCAACCATCGCAGCAGTCCGTACGGGACGGCCCTTTCAAAAATTTTCGCTGGCGCACATTCGTATTCTGTTATTATGCTGAGACGTTTCACCACAATTATACTTGTTTAGTAACTCTGCTCACTGCACCGGAAGTGAATGAAGAGTGATAAGCGAAGCCTTTACGAATGCGCTGAGTGTTTTAACAATAACGCAAACCACTTTATGTGGGGAAAGTGTCCTCGCCCTCCATCCTTTGCCTCTCTTTGTCTTTTGAGATCCCATCTTTTGCATACAATATGTGGTATCAACAATCGTTATGAGGCGAGTCCCACTTGACAATTCTTGGCAGCTTGTACCAAACAGTTCTGTACAAAGCTGCAGTTTAAATAGTTATCAGCCCCTGCTGGTGATGGTTATAGTGTCCTGGCGGAGCAAAGAGCGCCGCGAAAACCACAACCTTCGTATAGTTTCATCTTTCTGGCGACTTGTCCGACGTACCCGCTGTCTTCTACTGTCGTTAAACTCTGCATATAAGATATAGATATCCATATCAATAAATAGACGAATACGGCCTTCAGTTTCAGACCATGGCACCTGTGAAGGCAGGGACACGCCCTTGCATACTCAGCGGCTTCGTGAGAACGAAATCTCATTGGCCTAATGAGATCTCTCCCACAGAAAGATAGACACAACGTCAAATGCGATTCCAACGTTTGCGAGTTGGCGAAGGCTGGGGCGTTTGGCCGCGGAAAGCTGCTCATACTACGGCAGCAAAAAGAAGAATGGAAACGACGCTCAGATCTTGAACTTGGCGACACCGGGAGCAAGTATATATGCACAGGCGTTAAGCGTACCGCAGTGATCTCACGCGCGTTTAATTAGGCAACGCGAAACCGACCGTTCAGAATAGGACGCTTTATCTGATTAGCGCTGCCAGTCTTTGCTTTCTCTTTATTTCCACGGTTCGCCTGCTTTTGCAGCCACCGGCGCTTACTGTACAAGGTTGTCTCTGGGGCCTTGCGCTCGATGATGGCCGCGTGTTCGCAAGGGTGTTGGCGCTGCGTCACATGAGGTGAACTGGCTTGGAGGCCGCGACTGTCACGACAGAATTAAGCGCGATCGGAGGCTTATTTATCAGAACGCGAGAAAAAGGAGGGGGTTATTAAGAAAAGATATACTTATAATCGAAAACGTACAAATACGGGCTGTGAGACTCATTTTAAATAAATTCGAGATAACATATTTTCCATCCGCTGTAATACTGCCATCCGAATAAAACCCCTTCATATGAGACGAAAGCTTACTTGATTAGTATTTCTTCTATACTCCTTAACGGAAAGTTTGGAATTTCTTCATCTGTCACACCATCCAGGACACGAAAAACCCGTCACCAACATATATCAACGCCTCAACAGCATATTTCGCGAAAGCAAACTTGTTCAAATACACATACTTTCCGCTTACTGTAAATGAGTGGAATTTATTGCATGAAGCAACAATGTTTGATAATTTTGAAAGGTGTGTGAGCAGCGTGTAGTCAAAAAAGCGCCATGCATTTTCTGGAGAATCTTTGTTTCGCTTGTGTCACGTGTCCGTAATTATTTTTCGTCATATTTTCCTGCACCGCATCTATGCCGTTACTAAAATAATGCTCTGCAATCTGTCCTTCTTGCTTGGAACACGTGGGGTCCGTAGTGTTATGTAAACTAAATAAAAATAAATTAAAAAGTGGTGCAGGCGACGAAGCTGCACATTTATCAATAGAGGTTAGGCTTTCAGAGAGGTTCTTGAACATCTACGCTTCCATGTCACCTGCACCAAAATATCAACGCGGAAAGATGGGCCAGTCAATAATACTGTAGAGCATGCACCAAAAATGGCGCGTTATATAAAAAGAGCCATGTAGCAGGTCACATAAAAGGTAAATTTAGCTAAATTTTGCGTAGCAAAGAAAGGGAGAGACAAGGAACGATAAGAAAATAAGTCACTTAAAATTGATACCACGTACAGCTTCATCGCTTGGTGGTGAAAAGCATTTATGGGGTCAAAATGAGGTGCACGGTGCGGCGAGGGGCCCTCAGTCCAGAGCTCCTATGGCACTGCTCAGATTTGTGTTCGGGGATCACTGCGGGCTACTCTTTCGGGCAAGCTCATACGATGTGATGTGAGGTGTTATATACGTTGTAGAGTAGGAATTTGTTAGGGTAGAGTGTGGGATGTATGATGTGAATGAGGCTAAGATGTAGGGAAATGTTGGTTCGTATAGCTGTCTCCATGCTACCGCTTCCTGATTCGTGAGGTCTTTGTGTGGTGGGGTTTAGTTCTGACGGTTGAGACGGTGGTATTGAAGGATAGCACTGTACTGTTGGAGCACCGGTTCTGGTGGTCGTAAGCCATGCTGCGGGACCCGGTTTGCGGAGGGACTCGTGACTGAGTGTCCAAATAAGAACAACATCCGGCAACTGGTGTCTGTCTTTCAGGATGTGGAGTGCGGGGGCGGATGTTCTTCCACTGCCGCAATTGCGGCAGGCCGCTTGGAAGTCGGTGAGTATGCAGGTTTTCTTCTCCCGGACTGGAGATTATTGCGTGTACGTGCGATAGCTGCCTCTCCTGTTTCCAAAGTGCTGGTGGTGCGTATGGCGGCGATTGCTACTGCCTGCAGTGTCTGATAAACTACGTTGGCCGTCGATGCCGACCGCGATGCATAGTGTGCCGCGTCGCTTTATTTTACTCTGAGCAAGTCCCCGTACAATCGCTGTACGACGTTTGCCTGCGCACGTCTACGGTTATGGCTATGGCTTCGAGTCATGGGCCATGATCTCCGACATAAAAAGGTGAGCCTCACCCCCCCACCCCACACACACACACGAGCCATGTTGCGTGTGGCTGTCTGTGGCGGTAGACCTAACGCTTACTTGCTCTCTTGCGCTGGAGTATTTAGAGTTGGTCCAAATCGCTGGATTTCAAGGGGGAATAGGGAGTAGCGCAGACCTTGCGACTGATTACGAGCGTAGGTAGGTAGGTAGGCCTCAAACAATGCTGGCACATACCCACTGCGGGAGAGTGGCCAAGACACGGGCGGTTAATTGCTGGATACAAGAAAGTTTTGACGGGAAAAGGAGTGGTAATAGCGTGTAGGCTGATAGATTGGACGACGCAAGGACAGGGGTCCTGTTAACTTGGAGATCGAGGACGGGGCAATGGCTTGATGTGCACGAGCGCTTGAACAGGTCTTGGGACATCCTCTTCTTTCATCCCGTGATGCCAATTCATGACGCGGCTTATACGCATGATTTGTGCGGTTGCGTGGGTGAGGCGCTGGAGGTTGTACGATGTTCCATCTCCGTCTTTCTGGATGTGGAGTCCTAGGATTCTGATGATTGGGACGATGTCGAGATTTCACTGCCCTCTAGTGTGAGATGTATGAGGGATGACTCCAGCGGTTCACTGCGTGGCTTGCGTCTGACTACAAGTAGTTCAGATTTCTCAGAGGAACATCGCAGTTCATTTTCCCGCGCGTATTGCTGCACTGCCTAGGCTGCCTGCCCCAGGGCGTCCTGAATGTGGCCTTTCGAGCCCTTTGTGATTCAGGGGATGATGCCGTCTGCTTGCATTGCGTGGTGAATGCCGGGAATCTTGCTGAGCCGTTTCAGTGGCCTCATCATCACGATGTTGAAAACTGTGGGCGAGAGGACTACCCCTTCCTGTATTCTCTTGTTTAGAGTGAGGAAGGGGGAGGTGTGCAGCGAACAATTCCTATCGTCACCGTGCGATTGGTGAGGAAAGACTGAATGTCGTTGTATATACGTTGGCCGTAGATTATGTGGTCCATGTTTTTTAGTTTGATGTGGTGGCTTACCTCGTCGAAAGCTTACCTGAGCATGGAACCGAAAGTAGACGAGATACATGGTATAGCACCAGTATGTCCGAACTTTCCGGCGACCTAGCGGGAAGTAGTGACACTAATACGTGCTTGCTCGCTAGCCTACCACGCGTCCTAACTTCCCCAGACGGGAGACTAAAATCACTTCGATAAATTCTCCGGGTATCTTCTCCGTCATCTGTTTGGTTTCAGTTTTGCACCAAGTGCACTGCATTTGTACAAGCTTTACCTAGCTATTGCACAATTTAGTACAACGTAAAAGAAGCCGATACTAACATGTCTTGCAACCGAAACTAACATCTTCTTGCATGTAGAAGCGCTTCCATTTACGGACGCATTGCAGCTGCTTCCAGATTTTTGAAAGCAACTGCTCCACTCCTTTCACTGATTTTCTGTATTCAGCAAGGTGCTCTTTTCATCGATTTCAACTTTAGATGTGCCCTGTCCGCTGCAATGTAAGATATAAATGCCGTTATCAATACAATGTCGTTATCATCGTCTTCGTCATCACCACCACCATCATTATCGCATTCTTTTTCTTTGCTCCTCTTGTCCTTCAGCGTTATAAACGGTGCTACTGGACGGCAGCGCTCGGCATCCCCCGTTTCCTCCGCGTGTCAACTGCGCAGCCCTTCCGGTAGATGGCGGTGGTGCTCCTGCGACATTTCAGCTTCTGCAGACTGCACTGTGCTCCTTCGTTCTTTGCCCGTCTCTCCGGGCCCGCGGACCCACTTTCAATCAAGAGACCAGCCACCAGTTGTGTGCCGAGAAAACAGGCGGCTGCTTCTGATCTAGGCGAGCAGTCGACGTCGAGTACCAGTGCGCGGTGGCTCTCTTCACACAAACCGATTCTCGGGCATTCGAGGAAACCGGGCGGAAGCAGCCATCAGGCTGGCTGTTTGCATTTTTTTTTTACTCCGCAGAGTATTCGTGCAGTTGTGTATGCTTGTATGCGTGATGTATGTGTACGAATGGGTATGTGCGTACGTGTGTGTGCGGGCGTGCATCCTTATTGAGATAACTCTTTCCGAGAGAAGTCGTGAAGACGTCGGCGGAGCAGTGAAAGGAAGACCGCCTCCAGTGCCGTCGCGCACTTGAGCCGAGAGTTCCGAGTTTTGTTTGAGCGTTCGCGTTCGGTGGATGACTCTGTCGGCTTTCGTGCACATCTGCTTTTCCGCTACACGGAAGCGGTGAGCTTTCTAGTTTCCACTGCAGAAGAAGAACGAGAACAAGAGACATCAACAGGTGAGGTAAAGCAGAAAAAAAAAAGTAAAATAAGAACATGGTCTTTCTGTGCTTCTTCCGCAGATTCGGCTCTTCTCTGATTGGTGCGGCACCGTGAAGAGCTCGCCTTCCTTCCTCATTGAATCGCCGCGAAAAGCGGGAAACGCTGTGGGAACATCCTCTTAGACCGTACACGGCTTCTTTAGTCGTCTTGCGCGATCAAAGTTTTGCGCAGCCGCCGCTGGCGCCCTGCTGTGAAAACAAACTCTCGCGTACATCCTGGTCTCCAGGAGGAGAGGGGGAGGGGGGGGGGAGTGGAGATGAAGAAGAATAGGCGTGTACGAGACGCCTGCCGCCGCGGCATGGAGGATCTGCTCGATATAGAATCTACGCGCAGGTAGGTAACGGACTCAACAAATCACCGACACTACAGCACCATGATTCTTTATTTGGGCCTCTCGCAAACTCGGGATGCAAGATCTTCTTCTTGACGTCCCCATCTCTGTTGAGAGTCAAAATGGAAGAAAGTTGCCCTTCTTAGCGGCGCTCACGCCTCGTGAAGGCATTGCAATAAAGGCGAGTTGAAAGTTAGAAGGAGATTATTCAAGCGGGAGCAGGCTTCCTACGAACTTATTCCGTCAATCTACCTCCCGCCGAGTATGCGGTACAAAGTTATGAAACCTTGTTAGAGTTTCTGATTGAAGCAGATGCGAAGGGAAGATGTATGCTCCTATCCTATATGCAACGTATGAGTAGGTCAGTGTACGTTCATGCAACGCGTATGCAAAATATATGTTATCACGCAGGCTCAGGATTGCTAACCGGCTCGCTGAGAAAACAGGCATGACCCGTAGCTCTCTACAAAGTGTAGTTTTTATTTCAGTGGTATGAATGGCGATAGGAGAAGCAAATCACGTGCACAGTACTATTGGGCCGCAATGAAACGCGAGCAGCACCTACGAACAAAACCGAAGATTTTGCCTTTCTCCCATCAGCTGTTGCGTACAACTAGTGGTTCATGTTTGCGGGTAATGGAGCTAGGGAAGTGTATGTGCGTTAACCGCTTGCAATAGAATGCCGCGCTGCACAGTAGAAATAAACGGCGTATGCATGTTCTCATTACAATTCGGCCAGATGTTCTTGTATATCTGCGTTTGGTATCGCCGCTTGTTAGGGTATATATTCGTGCTTGTATCCTGAGAATTTGCTTTTCAAGGTTACACGCATGGTTTCCATTAAGTGCAACCTTAAGTGATAGTTCACGTGGCAAGTGTTTTGAGCGTGGCAAATCTAGACCCACATATTCCGTGCCTGCGATCATAAACCTCCAACTACAGGTCAAGTCGTGCTGATGCGTTTGCAGCTGGCTTACACAGCGTTTGACGCAACGGGCTTGTAAAGTTTGAATCTATACAAATGACGGCAGAGGCGAACAGAACATGCTTCTGAACTTAAGGTGGACTGAATCGCCACCTTTTAGCATCTACCAATCATATTACGCATATTGCCTAGCGTTTCAGTGCTGCATTATTTCTCAGCCATTTTTCGCTGCCTCCAAATTTGAAATACCCCTGAGGCCAGCGGGTTTATATTGGGACGGCATGTTCCCTTTACTTTCGATGTGAATGGTGACCGCCAGAAACACTCTCATTTCTCCTCTCATCCCCTTTTTACCCTCTACTATTCTTAACGACCACTTGTGACGTCATCGTTGATTGTTCAAGAACTCTTATTCGCTGGCTGTGTTATCAAGGGCGGGCCCGGCCAGTGGCAGTGTATCGCGAAAATAATCAATAAAAATACCGACCCACAGCTCGTATCCTGTAATGAGCCACACTACCTGACAGCAATCAATGGTAATGACTCATAGGTGGTAGCCAATCATATGGAGGTTAGATCGAATAGGAAAAATAATCGACGCAAAATGCGATTGCAAGCCGGTGGAAACGACACCACGAAGGAGAGCGACAATTTCCCACGCTATCGCTTGGATTCTCATCGGTCGCGTACGGCTGACATCTCTGACGCTTAGAGCAAGGACAAAACGACGTGCACGTATAAAGTTTCTCCGCGTGTCGAGGAATGTCCTTGAGTGTGGACAGCTTGTCCTTTCAGTGTCGACGCCACGCCGTGTAGCGCACCCTGTGACACCGCCAGGGCCATTTGCAGTTTGTATTTCCTTTTTATTCCGCTGGCGGGCTTCAGGTCAACCTGTCACCCTATTAGACATCAAGGAATCCGTATGTGTATGTTGGCGGCTTGCCCTTTTGAGCTCGGCTTGAAGTGCGGTCACACGCGGGGCTACAACGTTCTCCCACGTGACCTCGCGGTCGAGCGGTCAGCTTGTCTTCGCAACGCTGCCGGTGACCGCGGCGAATGACACGAAGGAAATGAAAGAGGAGCTTTCTGTCATTCAGAGAACGACAGCGGGGTCCGACGTTTCAATTTCGGATCTCCGCTCTTCAGTCGGCACCAATACAAGCACAAAAAGAAAGAGAATAATGACGGGTTGGTAAAGAAAAAAAAACGCAAGATCGTCATATCGAGTGGCAGTTGGTCTTCATTTAGGATAGGCGAACAAAAAGAAAAGAAAATGTTTGAAAAGAAGAACGGATACAAAAAGGGGGACAAGACAAGAACTGGTATCGAGCAGCAGTGAGGTTTGTAGATCTCTTCGGTGAAGCAGTCGTAGCGATGCGAAACGGCAATCTCGTCTCTACCGGGAACCCCTGCTTTGCTTGGTTACCGATTACAGGTGTCGGCGACTTGGAGTCGCGACTTGGAGCGCCTATACGGCTCACTCAAAGGCGCCTTGTAGGAAGTAAAAATAACTATTTCGAATATAGGTTTCTAAATTTGGAGGTAGTTGCGCTGAATGAGTCTTGTCTTGCCGAGTTGTTCACTTTCTCACTGACTATTTATCCTGTCGTTTTTTTCTTCTTTTCTCAGTCCTTTTCGCCCCGTTTCCTATTCGAAACTAGCTGAGGTATGATAATGTCCAGCTCTGGAACTACTTGCCGGTGCCGGACAAGAGAGGAAATAGATTGAAACCGGAAGTGCGAAAACCAAGTTGAGCAGTAATGGTTTCAAATATTCAGTTTACTTTTGTATCCTTTGCTTTTTTTATACCTCGTTAGGAGGTAAGAAAACCTCTTTATTCCGCGTAACTGAGCCACAGATACATGCTTCCCCGCATAGATCTAAATCTACTTGACTCATTTCTGCTTCTTCGAGGCTAATGGCTTTGTGGGGAAAGAAAACGGCGTCTGTCAAGACTAGAGATGACTCAGTAATTAACTCGCATGTTCAAGTAAGATTAGCGGAAACAAGATAATTTTGGGGTTGTAAACGATGCTGGCACACAGGGAACAATACTCGATGAATGAAATGGGGATGTATGGATGTACAGCTGGATGTACAGCGGACTACTAACAGCAAGATGTCCAGGAGCAGGAAGTAGGTTAAGCTATGGTCGAGTAGACGAATGGACCATGCCACGAGAGATGGAGGGTTGGATGAACCGATAGACATAGGGTATTTATTTAAGAGTTGTCACTTTTGGCTCTTGTTTGGTTATTGCTAAGCAAAATTATATATTCCTTCCCGTTCATATCAAGAATACTTTCGAGCTGGCAACCCTACTGAAGTTTCCCGCCGAGGTTCTTGTTGTTCGCTGTGTGAGCTCGCTAAGATGTAACACCCGAATCGTCCTCTGCAGATTGCATTTTATATCGCTAGCCGCTGCGACTGCATTGGCGTAACTACTTCACGCCGCTTACGTGCTTGTGAGGAACGCATTCAGCTCCGGCTGAACTCGCTGTCTTTGCGGCCACCTTGGCGGATGTGCAGCACTGAGAGCTTGTGGCCCGGGCTGGCACGGTTCGCCAGGCCTTGTTTAACCACAAGCAAAGATACATCTGCCCTCAGACGTACTTACCCTGTGGCTCTCGCCATCGTTTCATTACCATCACGTGTTGCAACCAAGCGGCAGCCTCAGCGTAACTGCGTGGAAACTCGTCTCTGATGTTGCCCCCAAATACCAGCTTCGTTCTTGAAATGTACCAAAGACGTTTTAAGTGCTCAGGATCCATGGAGGCTGCAAGAACTGCACCTGTAAGTGAAACTGTAGGATGGACATTAACGTACACAAGACAGACATTCTGAGGATAAATGAATATATTGATTTAGTCATTCTAGTGCAATCTTCCGGCCGCATTGCCTGCGCAGTAATTTTCTGTTTGGTAACATTACTCTGAGGCAACGAAGTGACCGTAATAATCTATTCTTATCTTCCTTACCTTTCGTTTTAACCTTGCGTCCTCCTTCAAAGTTCCTTGCGTTCCTCCTTCAAACGAAAGCTGCATCGCACTCCATCGCATTTCTCCGCTAAAGAGCCCCTATTCCCAGGCCTATCTGGACAACAGTAAGGCTCAGGCACAGGCTAGCCAAGTCAGCATTTTTGGGCGGGCAACAGTTGAACTGTGGAGCTTTCGGTAACGGCACACTATGACTTCAGCGCCATTTTATCGCGTATAAATCCCATTGTGAAATCACATTACCTCTAACTAGAGAGAACGTTTCGATTTATTAGCGTTTCGAAAATTCACGATTTTTAATGTGACCCAGCAGCTTGGTCGGTGAAACGTACGCGGAGCGTTCATAAATACGTGCAAGTTAATAAGGTGGTTTGTGCAGCCACATCTCAGTGAAGCAGCGTGAATTTTAATCTGTGTCTTGGTTGGATTTAGGGCATCGCTTGATGCTGGTTTTAAAGCCTCGCGAAAAGGCAGCTTTTGCTTTTGCATCTAGCTGGTAGCGGAAAATCGGGATCTTCAGTGTTGTTTTTTTTTTGTACCATGTGAAAGAGCTGTCAAGGAATGACTTGCGTAGAACTGCCGCATGCGTAGGCGCTCAGCCTAAGACTGCTCTTCACGGCGCAGTTACTTGTTCTATAGGAGGGTGGCGTGGCAGAGGTCACCGGATGTTACTGAGCTGAGCGTGGCCGCCGAGGACGCCGTCCGAACTTCGGTCCGCCTGAAGATGTCTTGCGCAGGCGTAGCCGAGGCTGTTTCACGAGTGTTCGAAGGGAACGACAGGGGAAGCATTAGCAACGTCTCTCACGACCTGCGCGGGTACGGTAATGTCCGACCGACGAGGTCGTCACTGTTGTTGCAAAAGACAGCTCGTTGGCGGTTTGGTAGACGGCACGCAGTAATTGCCTTGTGTGTATTTACTTCGAAAAGTGTTGAAGGCGAAGGCGACGCAGGTCACTACTGGTATGTATCGATAAACAGGCGCAGGTTTTTTTACCTTACTTTTTACCTGCTGCAAAATTACACGTCGTTCACCAAGATCCGTGACCTTTTTTCATACACGTGGCGAAACCTTCGCTTTTGTTATTGGAAAGGTAGGCCACAGCAAAGAAGCACGAACATAAATAAGACAAGAGAAAGCAGTTGAGGCTAGTGGATAAATCTGAAACAGCAGCTCACACGGAAGGAAGTTCAACTTCCATGGGCAGGATAGTAGATGCAAACGCGCAAAGTGACCTCTTATTCAACAAGCCGGTTTTTTCAAACTATCAGTGAAAAATGTGAAAAAATTAGTGTACATTTCACTTCCTTTGCAATCTCATGGATATCAATTTCGCGGCAACACTGAGGGCATGTTCTTAGAGAAAGGATTACCTTTCGCATGCCGGTTCCCCTTCACTAGAGGCTCGTGCTCGGGACCCCCGGACCTCCGCACAACCTATAGCTGTAACCAAACTCTGCAACCCTTCAATGGATTCTTGGCCATATGGGAATCACTGGTAATGAGCTGGTACATCGGCTTCGCCGCGATAGTTCGCACCGGATGCCATTGATCTCATCTTCAAGCCCACCGCCGGTGGACGAAAGGATGGTCATCAAGAAGGTCATCAAGAAGGTCATCAAGCTGCACACTGCACGCATACGATCACACTTATAGCTAGGCTTACTCCGCTGCATCCGTCCCTCACAATCCGTGAAGCTCGTATATACCATAGAATTCAATTTAAATTACTCCTAATCCCCGCGTCAGGCAAGGGCGTCAGGCAAGGGCAAGAAAGGGCGTCAGGCAAGGAGACACGATCTCGCCAATGCTGTTCACCGCATGTTTGCAGGAGGTTTTTCGAGGCCTGAATTGGGAACAGTTGGGAATAAGAATAAATGGAGAATACCTAAATAATCTGCGATTTGCTGATGACATTGCCTTGCTGAGTCACTCAGGAGGTGAACTGCAAATCATGATCAACGAGTTAGACAGGCAGAGCAGATCGATGGGTCTAAAAATTAACATGCAGAAAACCAAGGTAATGTTCAACAGCCTAGCAAGGGAACAACAGTTCACAATTGGCAGCGAGAGCCTAGAAATTGTGCCGGAATACGTCTACTTAGGGCAGGTAGTGACAGCTGATCCGGATCATGAGAGGGAGATAACTAGAAGGATAAGAATGGGGTGGAGCGCATATGGCAAATTCTCGCAGATCATGAGTGGCAGTTTACCAATTTCCCTCAAGAGGAAAGTGTACAACAGCATAATCTTACCGGTACTCACCTACGGGGCAGAAACGTGGAGGCTAACGAAAAGAGTTCAGCTTAAGTTAAGGACAACGCAGCGAGCCATGGAAAGAAAAATGATAGGTGTAACGTTAAGAGATCGGAAGCGGGCAGAGTGGGTGAGGGAACAAACACGGGTTAATGACATCCTGGTCGAAATCAAGAGAAAGAAATGGGCTTGGGCAGGGCATGTAATGCGAAGGCAAGATAACCGCTGGTCTTTAAGGGTAACGGAGTGGGTTCCAAGAGAAAGTAAGCGGAGCAGGGGACGGCAGAAGGTTAGGTGGGTGGATGAGATTAAGAAGTTTGCAGGCAAAGGGTGGATGCAGCTGGCAAAGGATAGGGTTAATTGGAGAGACATGGGGGAGGCCTTTGCCCTGCAGTGGGTGTAGTAAGGCTGATGATGATGATGAATCCCCGCCAGGTTATACCTGTAGAAACTTGTGCAGCAACCCCACTGTCCTAACTGCGCTTCCTCCTACGCCGATATGAAGCACTCCTTTCTTTTGCCCTCTCCCTCTCACCTCCACCCTATGTCCAAACTCCCCTTCCCTTACTTGGGCCCCTTAGTCGGCGGACCCCCAGCTAGGACCTACAGCGACCAGTGTTTCAGCTGGTCATCGATGTGCTAGGCGTCGATATTGCCAATTAAATGTTTTCCTCCCCCTCCTCCTCTCAATGTAGTTTTGCTAAAACAGTTTTTAGCTTAGAACCTAATATATAGCAGCAATAAATCTCGTTTATAAACCTCTCGTACCTTTGGTACGTGCTTCTCTGTTCATCTGATGGCTAGGCTGTGTGGTGAGGCGATTAAGTTGCCAACTCAAACTCAGTCCTAGTGATTCACTGTTTTCTCGATTTATTCACTGGTTAGCATTCACCAATTCCAATATTTATTGAAAGTATGATCGGGAACTCATTGGTTGATTACCACTGTTCGTCGCAAGGTTACAATGTTTTTTGGTTGGTAATGTGGTGCTTAAAGGGCATATAGGCGGTTTTTCTAGCATTTTGAATTAAATATAGCATCAAGTTCCTTGGAGTCCGCTTCCTCAGGCACGAGAAACCGTTTCTAGGAATGCTGAACAGAACTATGTTAAAACAGAAAAAAAAAACAGCAAACCGAAATCGAAACCGAAGCTCAGTTTGGTCAGGAACGATGCTGCAGTTGGCACAGCGATGACGTCACAGACGTTATTGAAAAAACATTCGCACGTGCGTTGAATAGCCGAAATATCGACTGTAAATGACGACTCCCTTCATAAAATGTCTACAATGGCCCAATACAGGCCTCAAAATTTGTTTACACGTGGAGAGCGGGAATTAACGTGTGATAATCTTTGTAACGTCACAAACGCAGTGCTGCCCGCAGAAATCACCTGAAGTGAGACCAAGGCAAGGCTGTGGTAGGCTTTGAAATCGATTTACGCATGAATGAATTGTGGCACAATTGCCAAAATGCTAGAAATGATCCGGGCGGGGAGGAAAACCTACAGTAAAAAGTTTCATTGGAATACGTTGATCTTGTAAAAATCCCGAAGTGGCCCTTTAGCGCCCCGAAGCTCCTCGAATGCTATGAGAGACGCGGTAATGAAAAGCTCCGGATTAGGTCTTGACCCCCAGCTTTTCTTTAATGTGTACTGATGTCGAAACGCACACGAGCGTTTTTGCATTTCGCCTCGATCCACTGAATTGTGACCGCATCGGCGCAGATTCGATCCCACAACTTATTGAATTGGAGAAAGGGGCGCCGCATGCATACCAAAGTGCAATGTTTCAATGTACTGCAATGCATCACAGTGTTGCTTGTCTATGCAGCACTGCGCTACACACTGCAGGCACAAAACGTGAAGCAACTAGCTTACATCAGTGTCGCGCTGCGAGTCAGGACAGCGTCGTATACGGAACTCACATTCTATCGCACTCTGCCTGCGACACGGAAAAACGCCCCAACGAAGCGTCTAACGCGAAATGTTTTGTTTTCACTGCCTTCTTTGTCGCCGCTGCACGGACCCGGAACATGCAGTCGGCGTGTGGGGCCCACGACAGATCAGTCAAGCGCGCTCCGAAACCCCGACGCCTGTCATTCAGTCGGCAGCGCAAGGGACCTCTCTGTGCGTTAATATAGAGCGCGCGAGGTGAGCGGGCCTGTGCATTTTCAAGGCGAACATATCTCCGCAATCACAGGCCTGCGGCAGAAATGCAAACCAGCACTGTCACAGGCTGTCATCCGGTATGATCCGCCCAAGGCGTTGTGTCACCTTTTCCGCCTTGCATTCTATCGAGAGTCAAACTTTTGTCAATGTTCGCTCCCTGAGTCGACATTTCGATGCGGGTGGCGTGCATGCACTGTGGGGTTTGCTGTCTTATACATGCGAGAGACAGTCCGCGTGCCGCGTCGCATGCATAAGTTGGGCGTGTGCTCGCTTCCCCGGTCACCTAAGGCACGCGCGCACTGTGGGCCAGAGATGGCTAGCTGGCCGATTGACGAGATGTGTTTGAAAAATGAAGTTGGCCGCCTATTCGCGTCTCAGCGCTTTGGCAGTCACTCCTTTCAGAACCGTATCTAAAGTCTGCCCGCCCACGGCAACACAGCACAACGTCCGAAAGAAAATAAGAAAGATCGGAGTTGGTTATCATTTCGTTTCCAGGCCAGTATGTCTTCTTTTTTCCTTTTATGTCCCCGAACTGTTTTAATGTTTGGCTTTCGCAAGCCTACGCGTACTATCGGTGTCAAAATGAAATGCGAACAGCGTAGTGCGTGGTCGAACTGTAGTTTACGCCACCTGCCGGTCGTCATCAGAGATAAGTGCCCTCTTCTGGTCTGCGATAGTTTCGCTTCTGTATCCTTTGACAGTCTTTTTCTCGTTTTGCCGCTGGAGCGCCACATTCATGCTTTCCAACAATTAGCGCGGGTTAACTAACGGCAGCGGCTTTGGCAGGCGTGGGTGCAGCGAGCGCTGTTAGCTTGCTTGCATGCAGCGCTTTGATTTTGCTTCCATCGTCACTGTGTTGTCAGCGTTTGGTTACGGTGCGAACAGAGAAAATGTCCGATTGGGCTGCGGTCGGTGAAAAGTGGGAATGTGGCGCTCCAGTGCCGAAGCGAAAAACGAACGTCAACGAAAGCAGACGCAAGAATACCGCAAACCGGATGAGCGCGCCTACCTCTGATGACGATAGGCAGACGGCGTAAACTAGACTGTTGGCCACGCGCTCCGCTGTTCGCATTTCATTTGACGCCGATAGTGTAGTTCTAACATGCTCAAGGATTTTTGTATGCTGTAGTATTGAAGCGCACACTGGCCTGCATTTTAGCCATCGTCAACTAGGTGACAGTTAACGAGCGCACCACTGGCTAATAACGATAACATCATTAATTGTCGTCGAATTGGTTATCGTGATCCGTCAGTTCTATAATACACGCCAAAGTTGAGCGTTGCTTACTTATGGCGACAATCAAACAGTTCCGCGGATGTGAACACTTTATTGCAGTGTTAATTTTTTGTGAGAAAACTCTAATGCTATTAGAGGGCCTTGCAGGAGCAGCAGCAACGTCTTCCCAGAGCACACCGATTTCGACGACGCCTTCCAAGTGTTAAGCACAGAGCTCCCTCGTTAACCTACAACGCCTTGCTTGTCCCTTATTTGCCCAGTGGCTGTTGGTATCGCTGGCTCCGTTTGCATATAAGAACTTTGCTTTCGCAGTTTTTTTTTTAAATGTCCTTCGTGCACCTTATCCAGCCCGGAAGCTGCTTAGCACGAGACTGGATGAATAGGGTTTACTGCCGCTATCACCTGAGTCGTATTCTGGTTTCGTCATCAGAGGAAATGCGTTGGAATCATCTGCGGGCACTGACAAGAGAATTAAGGGCAGTGTCGGTTCTCGACGCTGTGTCGATGTTCGTATTTGAATGCGCTTGCAAGGGAGATAAGGGTGTACTAGCTTGAGTGTGTCCGCATCTCTAGTTGCATTTCAGCCTCGCTGTGCCCACCCGCATTGCAGGTGCACCCGGGAGTCATTTTTATTCGCAGATACGTGTACGTATGTGTGTGATCCTGCGTGCGTTTGAGATAGCGGTAGTCTCTGCAATACAAGTTAATTAAGTCACAAATGGAAGCCAGAAGACTTTAGTTTCTTTCATTATAGTTTCTGCGCAACGAATGATTCGTCCGATGATTTCTGCAGATATAAAAATGCAAGCAAAAACAAATTTGTTTTTTTTAAGTGTGGAAAACGATCAGCTAAGGTGTGAACTACTTGTTTCGTTTGGTACGTCTTGTACCTGTAAACAACGTTTGCGAGGCTGGGGTTTCCGCCGTGAAAGAAGCAATTTTCCTTTCTTATGCCGACTCCCCGCTACACACGGTGAGCCAAAAGTAGATACAGTAAATGTATCTGTGCATATCTTCACCTATGCGGGGTCACGTTTTATTGTTGTCTATACGAGCGTCGTTGCTGTGTCATCGTCATGAAGCCCCAGCTCAGACCCAGGACGGAGGCGTTTCACATAATCATCCATTATACTGATGACTCCTGAATAAAAAGATGGCGGTCTACTCTTAAACGCTCCTTACAGCACTCAAGTTAGCAAAATAAGCAGTAGTCAGAAAAAAATTAGCAGGCTGCTGAGTGTGAGGTCCCGGGATTGCAATCCGGTCACTGCGGTCGCATTTTGGTGGACTCAAAATACAAAGGCCGCCCGTGTGGGGCGTCGTTAAAGAACCCCAAGTGGTCAACAGTAGTCCGAAGCATCCCACCAAGGCAACTATTTCTCTCTCTGCCTTATTTAAACTGCTCCCCCTTTCCACCCCTTCCCTCAAAGCGTGGCTCGTAACCAGACAGCTACTGCGCCTTTCTTGTTCTGGTAACTAGTGACGACGACGCATTTGCTCCAGATAAAGCTTCCTGTTCAGCTATCCCTTAAATCCTACACTTCTCACTCTTCGTGAGGCTAAGAAGGGGGGGGGGGGGGGGGGGGGGGGGGGGGGCTGTAGCTAACATGAGCTAACTAGGTTTCTCCTAGTTACGCATTAGGACCGCAAGGAACAAAAAAAATAAAAAATAATGAAGTCCGAGGAATGCTACTGCCTCGTGTCATCCAGCGACCGGCTATATTTAACTCTTCAGCGAGCGACACAGGAGAAAGGCGCGCTTGTCTATCTCGCGCCGCGTCGCCGTTGCGTTTGTCAACGGAGAAGCGAGAACACAGCTCCCTTCCCTTCTCACTCTGTACCGGTGGTCACCTGTCCGCGTCCCGCATAGGCGTCGCCGCCGAAGAAAGGCGTGTCGGAAGTCGTCGCGTCGCTCTATTTTAAGACTGCTCCGTCAGAGCCGCGCGCGACTCTCGCTTTCTGTGCACTGCAGGGGGATACGATAACAGAGATATTCGGAAGGTGCACGCACCCGTGCTTGTGTCGGTGCGTGGCGCCGATTGCTAATGTGGGGCGCAGTGACGTGAGAGGCATGATATGAAGGGACGCGCGCATCGTGGGATCGCAGAGGGGACGACTCGCGAAATGGACGAAGAACGGCAGCTTAGTTGGCTGCGCGAGTGGGATTCCGTTCTCTGCACGGGAATGCGAGTTTATCGTCGAGATTGATGTCTCCATGATTAAAAGCTTCGCGTAGATTGCTAGGCTTCGTTTCTTCGTTTCTTCTTCCCGCCTTGTTTCTCTCATAAAGATGACGGTTTGTCTCCAAGCCCGGCTAGATTGGACGATCACATATTGGTGTGCCTCAGCTTGAGTCGATCCGTTTACTCTTGGATCCCTCAAGGGTACGCTTATAGGCTGCGGGAAGTTGGAGCATTTGTAGATGGCATAGTCGAAGCCTCAGCTGCTTGAAAGTCAACGAGCCAACCTACTTCCCATTTGAGGTCTCGTGTGTATAGGGAAGAAAGACATAAAAATTAAGACAATAGCCCTGCCTCCCGAAGCACATTGCCGCTCTTCTTGCATGCCCGTTACACATTTCCCGGCGCTAAGCGTTAGCTAGGAAGCAGGATTATGAAAAAGGCCGGAGCATGCATGCCGTACTTCGCCAAGACGCGCTTCTCTCACTTCTCTCATCTGTAAACTGAAACATTTTTTTTTTTTTGGGGGGGGGGGGTGAAGGAAATGACGCAGTATCCGTCTCACATATCGGTGGACACCTGAACCGCGCCGTAAGGGAAGGGATAAAGGAGAGACTGAGAGAAGAAAAGAAGGGGTGCCGTAGTGGAGGGCTGCGGAATAACTTCGAACACCTGGGGATCTTTAACGTGCACTGACATCGCACAGCCCTCATCTATACTAAGGAGAAATGAGTAATCCATCTAGAGGTTTATCGAGCAACAGAGGAATGAGCTGCACAGTCGTTCGCATAAAGTTTCGCTTCTGTAGGGAGAGAAAAGTGTGTAGCAAAATGCGACCGACTTGCCTCGCCTGCCCCGGTTGAGGAGGGGGAGGGGGAAAATAGATCGTGGTGGGAAACAAGGCAGATGGAGAGAAAGAGTGAATGACATTTTATATACATGCTGTATAAGACAGATAATTGGGGTTGGATGCCCCAGCGGCCAGTGCCGCCGAAGGAGAGAAAGCAGACAGAAGACGAAGCTGGCGAAGGTCAGTTTGGCGCTCACGAACGCTTGACTGCTGAGCTGCGGTGTGGAAACAAAGATTGTGGCCGTCCACATTTATTCCCTGATTTGTATCTTTACAATGCTATTTTATACACCAAGGCTAATAGTTAGTGGGCCCGTTCGCTCACGCCAGTCAAACGGGGCTGCGCAATTAGCTGCGTAAGGTTCTGCTGAAGAAGCTTGGGCTGTGTGCCGTGGCAAAAGCTCTTTGAAAGCACCACATGTCCTGGAGGCTGGTCGTGACTCCAGCGTGGGTGGTGACTGCTCAGCTCAAAGAACTCAGTACAAGCCTGAAAGAAACTGAAGGTTCCTTTACAAAAACTTTTTTAAAAAGACAGCCTATAGACTTTCCATAGACTTCTGTCTAAAAAGTCTATAGATTCTCTATAGACGAACCCTAGAGAACAGTCTATAGGCAATACAAATCCTACAGACAGTCTATAGAAAATTTATAGATGTATGCTCATACATAGACTTTTAGTAGACTTTTGTCTATAGACAGTCGACAGACTATGAGTAGACAAAGAAATATATAGGGAAGGCAATAAAGTCTATAAGAAGTCTATAGACTGTCTGTAGACCATTTTTGTAAACATTAACTACCTCAATGTTTAAAATGTTGGCCTCTCCAAGGGAACTAAAATGTCACTTCGTGTGCATGCGATCGACAGACACCTTCAGTTCCCACTTCCGGGCTGTGTGCGCTCTCTTGATCACGTGACTTCTCTCCGGAAGCCGCCGCTGACACCTGCCTCGAAGGCGAATTTCTCTGGTAGATTCTTGTTCACGTGCTGTACAAACTAGACTCATGTTAGACGTCCAGAAGGGCGTGGCAACTTCTCCCTTACGCGGGGTCCTAGCACCGTTTCGAGGAAACTATGATTCAAGAACTTTGGCCGTACTTACTAAAGCTCCCGCGCAGTAGAGGGAAGCAAACAACGACGCACCTCCTGGTTCACAAATGCGTGCCGCGAGCAAGGACGTTCTCCAATATTTCTTTTGCCAATCTGTGCGCAATCTCAGGAGCGTGTTTGCACGGGCGGAAGAGATCTGTTTCAGTGGCCGAGTACGTGCCCGCTTGGAGCAGGTGCGTGGCCTTTGAAGCGGCGAGACGCATGCGATAGCCAGATCGACCACGAGCGTTCTTTCGTTGCCGTTTTGGCCACTCTAGTGCGTGGGTAGAACTATTACGTATTCTTGTGGTTTTGTTTGGCTAATAGGGTGCTGCGTCTCGAGACAAGGATAAAGGCTGATTGCAAATGGCGATCAATGGGTTACAGCGTGTACTTCGTTCTGAGAAAAGGGAGAACGAGCAGCACAAAGAAGATGACAAGAAAGAAAAGTTTTGCGCTTATTTCCTCTGCCGTTTTTCAGCATCAAAAGGCAGGCTCTCGGAGAAATCCAGCACGTGTTTCTGTCTGCGAGAAGGATATATGGGGTTGCTGTGTGAGGTAGTTTCGTTTGTATTCCCTCCCTAGCGCGTGTTTTCAAGCGCCCCCATTACTATCTTAGCAATGCTGATTACGGAAGTGAATTCTAACTTTATTTTACTTTGCCGCAGAATTAGGGCTATGAGCGCTTCGAGTTACTGCAGCCCGAGTCGGTGCTAGCTGTAACAAGACACGAGCGATGACGCTAGAGCGGCGCAAATAAATGATAAATACAAATAAATGAGTGCTTTAGACTATGCGTTGCTTTACGCTTAAAAGGATTTCATCAATTTAATACCCGGGACGCTGCAGTAGTTACCTGGTGAAGGAGTCATTCAAAGACGTCCATTAGCTTTAAACATTGTGCTGACGTTTCGGTGTACGTTAGCGTATCTCGAGCCCTACGTTGCTGAATGGCTAGAAGCCATGGCGCAGACCGCTATACCGTAAAGAATTACCGGACGATTAGACGTCTGATGCGGGTATTCTGAGAAAGCAATTGGATTTACCCGCGATGATTACTTTAATGATTTTATGGCAATTGCAATGATTTTATTGTAAAGGCACTTGACCGAAAGGACTTCGCCATAATATCCTTCACTCGGAAGGAATTTACCATGAAGGTCTTCACCCTAGATAAATTTACAATAAGGCCTTTACCCCAAAGCCCTTGGGCAAAGACCTAGCTAAAAGCCTAAAGGTTTTCACCCATGTAAAAGGCCTGCCAGGTGTACACGCCTGGCAGGTTGCCCACAATCCTGTGGGCAGGTGGGCCGCCTGCCACACAGGAGGTTTCAGTGATGTACAGGGTCGATAAAAAGTTCCCAGGCCACACGATCTGCTTTCAAGCGCTATAGTCGGACAGTTACGACACGCCCGAAACTCAAAATCTCTATAGAGGGTAGGAGAAGTGTCATTCTCACCTCCGAGAAACTAGATACCTTTATTGCTGTCATAGGTGACAGGATATGCCGCAGAAAAGTAGACCCTGTGGCCTGGGAACCTTTGACCACCCTGTATGCATGTAAATACGTGCGGACGTACAGTCGGGGACAAAATTCTGGAGACCACATGTTCCTCAAACGAAGCCAATAGCTGTGCTATTAGCCGGCGGCTGGAGATATACTTGTGGAGGTGAATGTCAAAATTTTGTTCTTTCATCTACACAAGTGCGGTGTTTAGCCGCTGGCTAATAATAGAACTAGCGGCTTCGTTTCAGGAACACGTGGTCTCCAGACTTTTGTCCCCGACTGTACGTATGCCCGAAATGCGAAAATGAGGCTAGTAATGCTTCCGCACTAAAGAGGCTCAGTTTAATTCGGATACCACATAATTCGCAAACATTTTCGGTCCTCTCCCAGTTGAAATTATCAACGGTCGATTAAAAAATCCACACTCGCAGTCTAAGCGGCGCAGGGCGCACTTCGCAAAGTGCAGCGTCCACCTTGAGTCACATATATGCGATAGGATGAGCGAACGCGAAGACCGCGTGAGACCATCAGTGGAAGTTCATAAAAAAAAATAGTCGTCGTCCGAAGACCTCGCCATCTAGTTTTTTTTTTTTTTTGCCTCTAGGGCCCGGGGGTTGAGATGTGCGCGCAGGCTGAGTGCACGACCGAGATTGGGTGCGACTGAGAACGCCTGGTGCAGCCGCTGCAAATGGGGAGTTTCCGACTTCCCTTAAATTTCACCTCTTGCTTCTCTCCTATCTGACTTCTGGTTTTCGCCGCTCGCAGCAGATAAAGTGGTTTCGCTATGCGAGGCACGTTTTTCGCGGGCCTCGTTGCGGTCTCGCGTACCGATTGTGCGCGCCCTACCGGCGTGTTTAATTTGCCGTCCGCGCTGCGTCGATTCTATTCTGCGATTTCTCCTGCCCAGGAATTGTGGATAGATGACGTAGCTTTTGCTTCCGCTTTTAGCGAGCGCTGTACCACTCAGCTGTGGTCGGCTATAATCAGATGCAACTCAAGAACGCAGCGGCAAATACACCTCTAAGGAGGCCTTTCAGCCAATAGCGTCGACGTATCGTCATGACGTAGCGGTAGATCCCACTTTACGGCGATACCTACCAGTCATCTGCAATGTCACTCTAGGGCATTATCGCAGACGTCGTGAGAAGCAATCGCCAACATTGGCTGGAAGGCCTCCTTTGAGGGGATTCGCATTGCTCTTTAGAACAGTGTTCAGGAGTCAAGAGCTAGTACTGGGCTATAGTTGGCTTTGGAGCAGTGTGCAAGACACATGCGATGAGGAAAGAGCATGGTCTCTAAGAAAGCGGGGCACTTTAAACTCACAGCGGAGGCCGCCCCGGCAGACGGACTTCTTCGCACCTTGCACATTGAAACTATTTCCACTGGGAAAGAGGCGAAGGAGCAAAGTACGGCGAGAAAGGAGACCGTCATAATGTACACCCGAAAGCAAAAGAGGACATTGACACGAAAGAAAAAGAGCTGCGAGACGGCCTACATCGTTTCGCGCGTGAGTTACAAACGTACGACCATTACTCCGGCTTCCTACAGAGATAAGTGACCACAGACCGGTCAACGGGCTACCGCCCCTGTGGACACTTGCCGCTCGACCAACGCCCTTCAGGCTGCGCGCTGTATGCGTTAGATACAAGCAACCACTGAAACTTAGGCCGTTTTGTTTGCATCGCTGAGCCGGTAAGACGCTCGGCTTGTGTAACGCGTGGCTTCCCGTATAACGAAGAGAAACATAAACCTTGTTTATTTTTGTGAGGACACTTGCGAATTTTGTTGGAACCAAGATGCAAGCGTCCTCATAAAATGTAATCCGTGATGTGTGTCCTCGTGAAATCTAAACTCCGGAGTTCTACATTTGGAGTGAAGAGTCACAAGTTTAGGTACGCCCATAATTGATCCCAGTTTAGTCGAGCTTACCTGGAGCCTTGTTAGGTAAAAGGTACAATAAAAAGAATAAAAAAGAACACCACACGAAAAAGCGGTCAAACGAGATTCAAGTAGTTGTCAGGAATAAAAAGCATGTTTATCTTCTGCAAAAAAAAACTCTTTGAAATAACAACACACTATAAGTATTAGATGATCTCTGGCGTCCAATGAACATGCTGTCCGTCGATGTACCTTCGGAAAAGTGGTTCAGACTTGCTATCTAATAGATGCACTTCAGTGGAGGTTAGGTCACGTGTCGTCGCGTGACCCAGCGATACCCACACTCTTTCCAAAAACAATATACTTGACTGTCGTGGTCTCGGCCTATCCGTCGAGCATCCTTCCTTTCTCTTTTTGTTTAAACACAAAGCAAAGCAAGCAAGGCACACATCAAATGCTCCTGACTCCCCTTATTGAGGCACTACCGCAACCAGCCTGTCCATTTACCGGCTATAATGGGAGCCAATACGAAGTTTAATCTCTGCGGCCAGCCTCCATCCCGGAACAGAAACGCAGCAGAACGAAACTTCTGTTTCTCTTCTACGAGCGGCACGTACCACCTGCGGGGTGGCCTGTAAGCTATGCGAAGTACTTTCACTTTCCCTATCGTACCATTCTGTGCATCAGCAGCGTAGCTGGGAACTGTGGGCGGTGGCGCGAAAGGCGTTTTTGTTTTCAATTCGTTTCTTTAAGCGAGGCCCAGTAGCTCCAGTGATCAAGGAATGGCTCCCGGAATCGTTTCGATCGCGACGCACGTACTGTCGCGCATGGCCCGGATAGTCCGTGGTTTAATTGTCGAGGAAGTGTCTTCAGATGCGCACTGAAGATAAGAAGAGGTCTTATAAGCTCTGTACACAAACTGCCGTGAACAGGCGAGGCGCAAAAGCCATGCGATACAATATTCCCAGCCTTTGTGACCCCTTCTTTGATGTTGATTAGGTGGTTTGATGAATGTATGCAAATTTGTTGCCAGCTGTAGGTGTGACATTATCAATAGCGCAGTGGAAAGAATAGAATAAAAGAATAATGCGGCCACTTAATGGCGACGGTAGCAGCTGCGACATAACATCGAATATACTGACTGCTGATGGTGGCTCTTGAAAACTTATTACTCACCGAACGCTGTCACTGTTAGTTCACCGCTGAGGAAGCCTCTCTCGTGATTGGCGCCAACAGCAGCATGCGCCCGTACTTAATCAGTGTGGTTGCCACTGGGTATCAAGTGGCTGCCATATGCATTGTCAGTATCCGAACTTGCGCCAGCGCAGCCAACAGAAGATAGCAGATTTCTGGTCAAACTTTATCAGAGTTAAGGACGATTTTTTTTAATCACTGAGCAATAAAGGGGACACATGGTGGAGAAAGTACCGCCCTAGATAAAGCCCTAGGAGTGAAGCCCTGCCCACCGGATTGTGAGCAAACTGCCCACCCTGGCAGGTGGCAGTTAATGATTGGTCGCGAGAGCTTGCCCGGGAAGAGCAACCTAGGTCTCACGAGCCCCAGCTATGACAGCACCTGCCATCGCAGTGCAGTGGTGCATCGCTTAAGTTTTGCACCACTTCGCCAGGGGTGGTATTATGGCCCCCAGGTATCAACGAATGTAAAGTAGAGGATGACGGATGTCGCGGAGTTAAAGGAAGATGACGAGAATGAAGACACAAAGACTACCTTGGCACAAAGACTGAATGCAAAGAAGGCTTACATCTCAAAATAAGAGAGACCTTCGTTTCTTTTTTTATCGCTTAACTTTTTCAGTTATTCCTTCAGTCTCCCGCCCTTGTGTTCTTCTTTATGTTAAAAAAATTTCAGGAAAGCGATGTGCGGTTAAGCGAGCGGGGAAGAGCTACGAATATATTCTTTTTAATGTTAACCATACTCTGAAAGAAAGATAGAAATGAAAAATGTCCTTTTTTTTTTGCTGTGCTACTTTTCATTACATTCCGTGCGCGTCGCATAATGCTACAATCATGACTGGCGCAAGAAGAATGTTAAGCCAGACACCAGAAGTATTACTTAAACTATACTCACGAAACACCGAACTGCGTGTGCTTTTCCTTCTTCCGTTTTTTTTTTTTTTTTCACCACGCAACTTATCCACATGCATGCGCAGCTATGCAAGGATACCACTTTCAAGTCCGGGGCGTGCCTTCTCTAAAGTGATGCGCTCCATCTTTGTCACACGTAATCCTATTAAGTCGTCTTTCGAGACTTCTCTATTAGCCCGCGCACCGCATGAGAATATCGGGGGATCATTAATAGCTTCCGAGACGGAGTTTTAATCCGACGTCAGGTACTCCATCATAAATGCTGATCTCTGTTCCCACGTTTTCTAGTGCTCTCTTGTCGCGTTTCTTTAAAGCACTCTAACCTTCAACGAAGCATTACTAATCATACCGTTCAACTATAAGTGTTACCTCATCCGAAACAGCACTTTGGAGGGGCTACGAAGTGCTTTTCACAAACATTTCAGCTATCGCATCACGCCACTTTTCAGGGTCTGCGGACCACCTGCGAAGAGTCTGCTTTTGTTCATCTTCTTTTTTCTCATGTATTTGAAGGACGAACTAGAGCTTATAATTGGTTTTTGTGGAAAGGAAATGGCGCAGTATCTGTCTCATATATCGTTGGACACCTGAACCGTGCCGTAAGGGAAGGGACAAAGGAGGGAGTGAAAGAAGAAAGGAAGAAGAGGTGCCGTAGTGGAGGGCTCCGGAATAATTTCGACCACCTGGGGATCTTTAACGTGCACTGAGCTTCAATTGTATTTTCCGATGTGATGAAAGTACTGTATGGCAAAGATCTATTAACCTAGATCAAATTCAGTAAAGTCAACTCGATATTATGGCGACCGAGATGCATACTATAGCTAGAGTGATTGGGGCGTTGACATTGAAATGCAGGCAGTCTATCTTGCCAGTACTCACTCATGAGGCAGAAACGACGTGAGCTATGCGAAGTAAAATAACAGGGTTTTAAGTTAGCAGACAACAAGAAAGTAGAGTGGCTAGGGAGTAAACAAGAATGGACACCAATGCTGAAATAAAGAAGAGGAAATGCACATGGGCAGAGCACACAACCAATGTTCCCTTAGGGCAACGGAGTGGATTCCAAGAGAGGGTAAATGTAGCAGCAGGTGGCAGGATTGCGTGGTCTGATGAGGTTAGTAAGTTCCCGGAAATAACCGCGGTCTGTGAACAACAGGGTTGTTTGGAGGTCATTGGGAGAGTCCATTGTGCTGCAGTAAATTCAGCACAGCAAATTATGGTGACGATGATCAAGTGGGGCATATTAATAAGTAGCGCTTCTGTGAAGGGCATCTATTCCGCACTGATGTCAAAAAGAAAAAGTGAGGCCGGCAGTCTGTTACTGCACTGTGAAATGCCCTCGCCAGCAGTAAAGAACTGTTGTCAAATCGCACATACAGCTAGAAGTCGTAGGTCTATATTCGGTCTCGCTTTATGTAAAACTTCGCAAAGTCGTACGTGCTATTCCTCTGCAACCACATCACGTGCAGTTTCGAGGGCACCGGTCATATTGTACATTTAGCGCTGCAAGAGCCGTCATTTCTGGTATTAACGTTCATTCGTAATTGTTTATTTTTCTTTCATACAGCATTCCGTGTCTTTTCCGGACGACCTCTCTTTAGAACTTCTTTTTATTCTGCATGGCTGACCTGTTTCAGCGACTCTGTACATTTTACTTGCAAGTGACCTTTTCTAATGAAAGATTTCAAACGTGTGCTTACGGTTTGTGGAGTCAAGAACGAGGGCATTTTAATGACATGCGTTCATTAGCCTGCTGGTAAGAAGAAGGAAAGCATTTATTTCGGAGGCGCAGTTCCTAAGCGCTTGAAGATGAAGAGAGATTATGATGTGCATGCTCGTTATAAGATGAATCATTTGTCGAGAATGGCCTGTTAAGCACCAAGGTGATTACTGTTGACTAGCGGGTGGCTCCATAAACCGACGCTGCGCGATCATAACAGCTGCGATGAAGGAAAAATTGTTGCCAACGGTGCTTTGTTTATTGAAAGTGTTACTTCCAACGTGACAATTGTTGCCAGGAGGGGATCCTGTACCTAGAATGGCTTAATAGGGACGACAATTTCGCTCAGGTCAGTGTATCTTTATGAGCGTCGCTTAACGGTAATGCGCGTCTTTTCATCACCTTGTCATCGCCTCGGGGCGGCGTTGCGTCACTTATGACTGCGCTTAAGTCCTGCGTGGTGATGGCGCCGTGAAGCAAAACGGGTGACATGCATTTTCTCTCAAAAAAGGGTCATCATCGTGCGCGAATTTCAAGAGCTAGCAAATGAGTTGTCACAGCGTTCAGCTTCACATCGGGCTCCATGGTGCGATGAAAATTCCTTTCTGCCTTCTTTCCTTTCGTTGTGGATGAGAAAAAACCTGATGATTCTGCAAATAATGCAGTTTCGCGCTTTTTTTTTCTCTCTCTCTCTCTCCTCTTTACTTTCGCCGTCTCGCTGGGAGAGAGGGGACGGAGAAAAGTAGAAATCATACAGAATTATTACTGAACTTTAGGCAGCATTTTTCAGCAAATCAGGACAGAAAAAATTGAAAATTGGCTTTTTGGGGAAGGAAATGGCACAGTATCTGTCTCCCATATCGGCGAACACCTGCACCCGACCGCGGCGGCTGCGTTTTTATGGAGGCAAAACGGTAAGGCGCCCGTGTGCTGTGCGATGTCAGTGCACGTTAAAGATACCCAGGTGGTCGAAATTATTCCGGAGCTTCCACTAAGGCACCTCTTTCTTCCTTTCTTCTTTCACTCCCTCCTTTATCCCCTTCCTTACGGCGTGGTTCAGGTGTCCAACGATATAGGAGACAGATACTGCGCCATTTCCTTTCCCCCCAAACCAATTATTATTATTATTATTATTATTATTATTATTATTATTATTATTATTATTACCTGAACCGCGCCGTAAGGGAAGGGATAAAGGAGGGAGTGGAAAAAGATAGGAAGAAAGAGGAGCTGTAGTGGAGTGCTCCGGAATAATTTCGACCACCTGGGGATCTTTAACGAGCACTGAAATCGCACAGCACACGGGTGCCTATGCGTTTCGCATAATTTCGAGTTCCTGTCCTTGCCTGTATAACACGTACGCAGTTCTGTAGCGCTGTTATACATTCGTGAATAATCCTGATTTGCCAGTTAATGAATATTGTATGTCATTTTGTTTCCAGATCTACATTCTATGTTTTTTTTCCACATTTCTGCGATGTGGGCGCCAGTGGCGACAAAATACTGCATGGAGGTGTAATAATAATAATAATAATAATAATAATAATTGGTTTTGGGGGAAAGGAAATGGCACAGTATCTCATATATCGTTGGACACCTGAACCGCGCACCCGCCGCGGTGGCTCAGTGGTTAGAGCGCTCGACTACTGATCCGGAGTTCCCGGGTTCGAACCCGACCGCGGCGGCTGCGTTTTTATGGAGGAAAAACGCTAAGGCGCCCGTGTGCTGTGCGATGTCAGTGCACGTTAAAGATCCCCAGGTGGTCGAAATTATTCCGGAGCCCTCCACTGCGGCACCTCTTCTTTCCTTTCTGCTTTCACTCCCTCCTTTATCCCTTCCCTTACGGCGCGGTTCAGGTGTCCAACGATATATGAGACAGATACTGCGACATTTCCTTTCCCCCCAAAAAAACCAATTATTATTATTATTAACCGCGCCGTGAGGGAAGGGTAAAGGAGGGACTGAAAGAAGAAAGGAAGAAAGGTGTACCGTAGTGGAGGGCTCCGGAATAATTTCGACCACCTGGGGATCTTTATCGTGCACTGACGCAGTCGCCGCTTTGGGTTTGTTCGGCCTGAGCATTGCAGGGTTCACACGGACACCACTAGTCAATAGGGTAAGGCGGAGTTCTGGGCGACTGCATATAGTGCAGCTGTTCCTCTAATACGGGCGTTGTATCGGACCCTCGAGCATGCCCCCCACCCCCCATTCCCCAGAGTGACCGACAGGAAGCATCTCGCCTTTTTTCTATGTGAGAGAGGTGCGCTTCCTTCTACGTCACACGAGGGGTCAGTGCGCAAACCACACGACTGCCATTCGGAATCGCAACTCCCGCCCAGCCCGTTCAAGGAAGACCCATACGTTTAGAGCGGCGTGGCATGGAACAGAGCTGACGCCGTGTGTGGCTTCCGAAATGACCTGTTGCGCCACATCACACTCCGCAGGCGCTGGGAGTCTTCGGCCTCCTGCCTCTTTCTGTATACGCTTTCCCAGCGGCCGCATAGGATTCAGCGCGTCCGCATATCACCTCTCGCATCGCGAAGACGTCCGGAGAGCGCGTATACTGTATATGCCCGGGTTATTTTGAGACCCGCACACAAACGCACTCCCGTAAGCCCGCCTGCGGGCGACGCTCGTAGACTACGTACCCAGGCAACAAAGAGCCTCGCCTAGAAAAATAATGTGTGAAAGATGAAATCGCCGGCAGCTCCCGCTGGCGATATATCACGCTGGACGCGTTGCATGCTATCATTTGCTGCAGCGGCTTCCGTGACAAGCCGTAATCGTGTGAAGGCGAAGCTCGCGAGATCGCTTGAAGAGCAACGCTACGGGTCTTCCATTTTTACGTGGTTTCTAGGGCTCGATCGACTAGCTACATGTCTCTGCGCATAAATACTGTTGCCGATGTGGCGGTTGGCGTTTGATCATTGTTGCGAACATTTAGGGGGACTATTACGGACCTATGCAATCCCCTCGGAATGAGCAATGAACCGATAGCATGCTTTGTGCCCGCTTTCCGGCAGGGGCCGTTATGGCAATACTCCGTTGCCTAGATAAGCTGCGACCAGTTCCAAAGATATCAGAGGCGGAAAAAGCCTGTGCGTTCGCTACCGTATACTCAATTGAAGGCGCAAGGAACGCAACGATTGATCGGCAGTGGTGTCACGTGCCGTATAGGTGCGGTTGGTTCAGCATATGTGCCCCTTTTATATGGATCCAAACAACAGCTGTGTGCGTAATTTATAGGATAAAGGGAGCATTTATTACACACTTAGTAGACGTAGTAAAGACAAATCAAGGGATAATTCAAGAAAGTATTATTCTTTAAGATAATCCAACCGCATCTTCTCATAACGCGATTTTTGTGCCCAACATTGGTATTATGTCGACATTTATTTTATTTTTTTGAAAGCAAGCTGTTAGATTCGATCTTAAAACGTAGCTCAACCGTTTCACGCCTCTGCTTGTAGCCGACTTGACGCTGATACGCATTTGTATTGACCGTCAGCAGAGGTAAAGAACGGACCAGTGAAGGAAGATTCCCTAAACGTGCACTCTTAACTCATTAGTGGCAGAAGCGGCGAACAAATAAACAGTAGGAGTTGCTGACGCAATTTATTTTATAGATAGCGTAGTACAATGATTCATTCCTGCTATTAAACTGCGTTCTACCTGCAGACATATCTACCTGAAGATACTGATGATAGTACTGCATCGGTGGCGAGTATAAGGTAGGGAAGAGAGGCGAAATGAATTGTACTGAAATGGAATTGAGAGCAGAATTGTTTCAAAGCACCACCGCCTCATCTCCCCATCCCCCCTTTTTGCTTTCGAAAGACAGCGAGTGCAACTTTATTCATAACACACCACTCAACAAGCACACGACCGAATCATAAAGAAGAGGTGATTAAACGATACCGCCCAAGAAAATCAGGCTGTTTCTATCCCCTCCCCCCTCAGTTTGAACTGCCATTAAACATAAGTGGTTCGAATCCCTTCCGCGATATGAAATGATTTTAACTCCAGTGTCAGGCGCTAGACGTACAAAACGGTTCTACACGCACTGGGTCTTTCACATGCCGCCACCTTTGACACCGTGTAACCGCCCATTCTGTTCCAGCATGTGTTTCAGCCTCAGCAGCACTGGCGCAGAGCACCGAAAGGACGGAGCTGAGCGAAAAATAAAAAAAAAACAGGACAAAAATCCGAGCTGGTTTAGCGAGAATTAAAATGTGGGGAAAAGTATCTTACACAGAGCTTAGCTAGACATTACAAGTTACTCGTAAAAGCTACACCAGCCTACGCCGTTCCATTACCATTGACAAGGCATTTCAGTTCATAGCGCAACGTACTACACACGTCGCCGCACGCGCCAATTACATTTCTCCCACGAAGAGCGTGCAACTTCGAGCGCATGTGTCTGCACAGTATCCACACTAGGCAAAAAGCGTATGAGAGATCGGCTGCCTGCACTTTCTTTCTCAGGCCTCACCGGTGTTTTACGAATTCTCCACTAAGCCTTGAAATGTCAAGGGACTGCAAGGTGGGCTAGAGACATACTTTCGGAATCAGTGCGCACCACGTCAAAACCGGAAACAAAGCGACGCAGGAGCGGGAGTCCCGCATCAAAAGCGTAGGCATGAAAACCTCTTCCCTTATAGCGCGCCTGGGAATTACCGTGACCGTGACGCGGCTCAGCCAATGCCACCATTGTTGACGACCGAGAGCGATCCTCAACAGTCTGTATGATGGTCTGCACGATAGAGCGGCTCACACCGGGCCAAATTCGAGGGCCGAGCGAGAACCGAAAACGACCGCTGCACGGACTCGAGCGCCCGCGGTCGCTCCGCGTCGTGCGTTCCGAGTTGATGACCACTGGGCGAAAACACTGCCTTCCCAAGGCAAGCACTACGCGCGCCTGTCGCGTTAGGCTCGTTCCTCCCAGCCACCTCTCTTTCTCGTAATTCTACTGTCGTGACTGGAGCGCCCCGCCGAAGGCGCCAACGCTGACGCTAGCAAACAATGGGCTCACTGTTTCGGTGTAAATCGGTAACTTGTACGGTTCCCACATCGCAGCGCAAGCAGGCCTCAGTAGCTCTGGTGTGGCAGGAAAGACACGAAGGTCACCTGCCGTTAAGACAGAGCGAAAGGGGATATATATATATATATATATATATATATATATATATATATATATATATATATTAGATAAGGTAAAGGAAATGAGGGGCTCGTTTGGCAAACTTGTGAAGGAAGCCAACAGTCACCGAAACCAAGGTGCATAGGGGAATGTTTAATTTTTTTGAATGTGTAGTGCTGAGCAGTGCGATAATGATACTTCGATTAATCTATCGCTTAAAGAAAATTACTTACAAAGCAGCAGAAAAAACAACCATGCCTCCGATGGTATCCCAACCCACGACCTTCGAATATCGCATCTGGTGCTCAGCTGATATATATATATATATATATATATATATATATATATATATATATATATATATATATATATATATATATATATATATATATATATATATATATATATATATATATATATATATATATATATATATATATATTAGATAAGGTAAAGGAAATGAGGGGCTCGTTTGGCAAACTTGTGAAGGAAGCCAACAGTCACCGAAACCAAGGTGCATAGGGGAATGTTTAATTTTTTTGAATGTGTAGTGCTGAGCAGTGCGATAATGATACTTCGATTAATCTATCGCTTAAAGAAAATTACTTACAAAGCAGCAGAAAAAACAACCATGCCTCCGATGGTATCCCAACCCACGACCTTCGAATATCGCATCTGGTGCTCAGCTGATATATATATATATATATATATATATATATATATATATATATATATATATATATATATATATATATATATATATATATATATATATATATATATATATATATATATATATATATATATATATATATATTCCCACTTCCTTCCACACTTCAATTCGCCGTACGATGAAAACGTGGAGGACGCGTTTCTGGTCTCAGATCATAGAGTTCCTGTTGGAGATACTTTATTAGTATTCGAGACAAGTATTGTTTTACGGCCTGATTGCACTGTTTTCGTGTACTGCTACTTGTTCCTTACCACGCGTCGCCAGTTATACACGTAAGAGCAGCAGGCGACAACCGCGCCCATTTGCGTATGGGGGCTGTTCTCACGAACTCCTCAGGCTTCCATGCGTGCTAGCTTTGGCGCTCGTTTGCAGCGTGGTCATGATTAGTTATACCTCTGCACTATAGCAGAGAGGTGGGTTTGCCGCTGTTTCCGTAGCCTTTATTTGCTTTTGCGCCCTCCTGCGCAATTCAAGCAATTACGTTTATCGTTTGCCAGGGTGGCTAGCTACTTGTCTGAGAGATGCTGGTTCCCAACAGCCCTATTACCTCTTCTCTCCCTCTATCTTTCTCTCCCTTCTTCGAGTGAAATGTCGCGCCCAGTGCGAGGAGGAATAGAGGGAAAAAAAAGCTTTTCTCGTGCGCCATGCCAACAGAAAATACTGCAGCTTTTCCCAACTGCGACTATGCGACCTCGCATAGAGCGTTTACAAAGCATGCCGGGAGAATTAACTGCAGCCAGTCCCGCGTCGTAACGTACTTTTATGAGTTGGCCGAGCGCTTGCACTCGTCCTACTTGGGTATGTTTTCTCTCTGCTGATCCATGTCTCTGTTCGGCTCGCATACGCAGAATCGGTGAAACCATTGCCCAAAAAGCTTCAAGGACGAAAATAGTTAGGCCATAAAGGCTACGCGACCTTCCTCTGGGTCGACGCAGGTATACCTCTATGGCGACTTCCTCTCCTCGAACCCGTAATGACTGTCTCTGGACGACACATGCGGACCATTAGGTAAGGGATCCGGTTTATTACTCATATTTTGCTTGCCTTCTTCCCGGAAAAAATGCCGAAGATGCGGTAAATCCGGCGGGTCGTGCGAACCCTGCGCCCCCGCTTGAGTTGAGTGCGGTGTACCTTCCTCGTCGTGAAGAGGCAAGCGGCGCGCGCTCTTATATGGGCGCCTTGCCTCATTCCGGTCGTTCCACGTAAGGGTTGCTGACACTAAATGCAAGATATTGGCGGGATCATTGCATTAGCGGAAGTTAGATGCTGTGAGAGTCAATTAATTGAGTCGCGCTGACGACTCACGGGTTGACGACCGTAGAGTCCAGTCTCACGTTTGTAAATTACATGGCTGCATGTATGGAACATGCGTCCTTCTCAACTGCATTGAACCCTGATTGCCACAGGCGCTGAAAAAGTCTGAACGACGCACACTACGGCTGTTTAACCACACTCCTGTGGTTTCCATTGAAAACTGGAAATAGTGGTGTGTGACTCAGCAGTGTTCTCTCTCACAGTGTTCTCTCTTGCGCGAAGAACCCATGGCTTTGAATGTTCTGCTGGGAAGGAAGGCGTGACGAAATTTACAACCCGGGAGCGCGCTTCATTTACTTCTGTGCGAGACTTCATATCCTAAATACTGCCAAAATGGGAAATGTAATCATCATTCACGAAGGCTGAGGCTTTGTTGCAGCACAGCCGACACCAGCCATATCGTCACCTGTCGCAAATAACTGTTTATGATAATGTAGTGAAGTAAAAGCCTAACCACCGCCGTTACGACTCCTATATGGTGGCTGCTATGAGTCTTGTTTCTTTGCGACTCTCCTTCAGAGAAGCTTAAACTCTCAGCTCGGGAAAAGAATCATTGCTGCCAGTCATTAAAGGACTGCGCCAGTAAGGCGTGTTCAGAACAGTGACGTAATCTGAACTCGTAAGAAAAAAAAATAAGCGGAGTTATAGTTTCTGGTCAAATAGAAGTGTCGAAAGAAAACGTTTCGGAACCTTTAATGTTTTTCACCCGCACTATACAACGAAGAACACCGTGCCGTCCTATCGAGAAGGTGACACCAGGACAACCTTTTCGTCTTAAAACAGAATCGTTAGGAAACAACGAATTCGGCGGAACTTCGTCCAGCGATCTCGAACATACTTGGTTTTCTTTTGCGAGTCACAACAGCGTCCCATTACAACAAAAACATTGCAATAAATGCTATATGAACACTCTCCTATCGCAATTTGTGGCATGATGCAGCTTCAACATACATGCATCCTTATCACGCCCCTTCGGGGCATCGTAGCCAACACCTAGCAGCCTGTAGCGTAACGTTTACAGACCCTTCGAAAAGTACGAACAAGAGGTCATCCGACTCCATCATCTGGCCAGTTTCACCACGCGAGCGGAGGAACTCACAGTTACATTGCGAACTATCTCCCAAGTATCTCCGTCTCCTACTTTCCAGTAGGCTCGCTATCTCAGCGACCACCGGAGATAAGGAGCGCTTAACGATCTTCCACTGCCCCGATGCCCGCCTTTCTTATTTCACTTTCCGGCTCGTCCCTCGGGGCAGCTCTTGCGAACGCAACACGCCACCGTTTCGTCGTCGTTCCTGGGGTCTTTAGCGACGATTTCGCTGTCCCACCCTGAGGCAGGTCAGTGTATGCTTTTTATTTCTTTGTCGTTACCAGTTTTCTGACCCAGTATCTGGGAGCTGATGTTCGCCATAATAAAGGCTTAGAGAAACAAGCAAGGAATGCGAACGATCTGCAGGAAGCCAGGCACGCACGAACTGTGGTCGGCATGCGGCGCGTATTCTTCGTTATTTCAATGCTCTGGAAACTGACATTCATGCGATGATGGCTGGTTGGCGGGTTAATTATTTCTTCCGAAACGAAAGTGCGCGGTATTCGCTGCCGAGAGCTGCTCAGAAGCTCTGACCAGGGTGCTGCCGTGCCAGATTAAATGCGTCAGGGTGAGTAGTTTATGTCAATGGCAATACGTAACGAAAACGAGAGCTAGCGCTCGTGTAGAGGACCTCCTTGGACCTTCTTGGACCCTCCTCGGGCAAACCTCAGTTTGCGGTCAAAGTTCTCTTCTAACCTTTCTTTTTTCATTTCAACGAGTTGCCATGTAACATAAGATGAGGCTGTCGATCCTTCTGTGCTGTTTTTACGTTCCTCACAGCCACGATAGAAAAAGAGAGAGAGAGGTTCGGGGAGAGAAAGAGGCGAAGAGACTACTGTTACACCATCCTCAGTGATTTGAAAAATAAGAGACGCCAACCAGTGATCTTTTTCACTGGTCGGCCCCGCCGCGGTGGCTCAGTGGTTAGGGCGCTCGACTACTGATCCGGAGTTCCCGGGTTCGAACCCGACCGCGGCGGCTGCGTTTTTATGGAGGAAAAACGCTAAGGCGCCCGTGTGCTGTGCGATGTCAGTGCACGTTAAAGATCCCCAGGTAATCGAAATTATTCCGGAGCCCTCCACTACGGCACCTATTCTTCCTTTCTTCTTTCACTCCCTCCTTTATCCCTTCCCTTACGGCGCGGTTCAGGTGTCCAAAGATATATGAGACAGATACTGCGCCATTTCCTTTCCCCCAAAAACCAATTAGAATTAGAATTATTATTTGCTCCATGCCGCTGAGGCGAACATACTCATTCACAACTTGGCTCTTCATGGAACCCGACAGCATAAACCCGACGCTGGCGTCATGCGCCATTTGCAGTTAAGCGTAGTTTGCAAGGAGTTAAAGGAGAAAAGAAGTTGCTTCGATATAACCTCTGCTTCGTTATATCCATAAGAAATTTCATTACGATTTCGACGGTAACGGTCTTCTATTAATAAATAACACAGCCAAATTCGTTTGAGACAGTTTGGTTAGGGCGAGGTTTAAGTGCAATTCACACAACTGCTACTGTAATGCATACCCAAGCCCGCGCAGCTTATGGGACTCCCGGGCAGCCATATATCTCGTGGCACAGCGCTGAGAGGGGCGGCACCGCAGCGGTTGCGGTTGTCCCCGGTGGCCAGTAATGCGGTGCCGTGGATTTGGCGCACCGGAGGAAACGGCAGTGCGATCGCATCTCGCGCCTCTAGCCGGCTTGGCGCAGACGGTCTGTTTGTCGGGGCTGACCTCTTTAGCGCGCTCTTTTGTTGAGCCGTTACTCGCGAAACCGCCGCCGTCGCCTCCGACTGGCGCGTGTGCGGTTGGAGCCGAACACCTTTGTGCATGCCGAGCCGCGGTGAGATTTGCGCAGTGCACTGCTGAAGAAAGGCAACTTTGCTATAAATATGCTGACTGGAATGGGTGCTTGTGCTCCGGTGAAACTGAGTTCTGGCAAACGCAAAGTTGGGAGCTCAGCATTTAAAGAAAGAAGATAAGGACTATAGATGGTTTGGTTTGGTTTGGTTTATGTGGGTTTAACGTCCCAAAGCGACTCAGGCTATGAGGGACGCCGTAGAGAAGGGCTCCGGAAATTTCGACCACCTGGGGTTCTTTAACGTGCACTGACATCGCACAGTACACGGGCATCTAGAATTTCGCCTCCATCGAAATTCGACCGCCGCGGCCGGGATCGAACCCGCGTCTTTCGGGTCAGCCACTGAGCCACCGCGGCGGCTAGACTATAGATGGGGAGCAATTTTTGTTCCATCTCTCATCCGCTCTGGCATTATTTGATTGGTCCTATTAGGAGCTTTGCAGTTTGCTCTCGATAATTCAGACTTTAAGAGGACACAAAATTTGAATTTCGCGAAGGCCTATTTAGAGGAGCCCGATCCGGCATCACTTAGTACACTTTATGTTGACTGGACCAAAGTATCCATTCAAATAAGCCAGATTTTGGATTTAGGCGAGTTCGGTTTAACCAAATTTCGCTCTATATTTTCTATTCTTCGATGAGTGCTTCCGTATAAGGTCTGTCCTCGCATTCAGTTCAAATGGTCTAAACAGTGGGAACATGCCATGGCTGCTGTTCTTAATTTTTTTTTTTTTCGGAAAACCGAAAACCACTTAAACTGCCGCTTAGGGTGTGACAACAACCGAGGTGAAGATGTTGGAATTGACAAAGCGCGAAGACGAACACTGAAAAGGAAGAAAAAAGACAGCGCTGAGTCAGTCCGTCTTCGCCTTTACGACGGTCTGTCCATTCGAACATTCACGCACTGAGCATGTCTTCCCGTAACTGACATGAAGTCGCTGGGCAGTCGCCGCAGAAGTCATTTCTTCGTTCGCCAAGCATATCTGTACAAGTGCGACACCGCTCGTGCTGAGGATGCAACGACATTGGCAGCACAAAAAGAGCTAAGCGGCTTGATTTCCAGTTTCATCGACAGATCTATGATCTACACACGTGGGCACGCGCGTCGGCCGTGTCATAGCAAAACCACAGCGTCCCGAAGTGGTCGTGTCGCTGAGTGCTAAAGGCAGCGAAAATGAATGAATGAATGAATGAATGAATGAATGAATGAATGAATGAATGACAACAACAACAAAAAAGGCAACCAGAAGAAGCCGTGGCTGAGTGTGAAGTTGCGATCGGGAGACAAGAAATGGTGATCTGGAGACATGGAGGCACGTGGTGCTATTGCACGAATTTAATTGCAATGGAAGTACCACGCTCCCTACCCCAAGCTAACGTGCACCAGATGATGCAGAATGGCTAAAACACTCCGCGTGGTAAAGAAACCAGAATAAATTACGGTAACTATAACTAAAGGCACGAACCAAAGGAACACCAGCAACAGCGTGGTCACAAAAACTCGGGTCTTCGAGGAATATCAAGAGACGAAATATAGAGCGCCGACGGCAACGGCTCATAAAGAAAGGCTCATAGAGGACTCTGAGTTGAGAAGCTTGTGGCGGGTTCGAACGGAGCACGAATAAGCAAAATACCTTGCGATGAGTGCGCATTGCCTCGTGTTGTGTGTGGTGTCGACCGGTGCGTAAGAGCCTGTTTTCAAATTAGTTCCGACAGTCATCACTGTTTCGTATCCTAAGTACAACGTGAAGGTTTCGGTTTTTTTTTTTTTTCAGATTGCCACATGTTGATGACGGATGCCAAAATTTGTGTGGAGAGTAGACTTAAATATGTGTCGCCGTGAAAGCAAATGATTACCAAGGCATTTAGTTGCGAGAAGAGTTGCAGGATTGCTTTTAGTTTACAAGCGTATTGTGTGTTGCAACAACAAGGCGAGTTGGGTTCTCGCACATAGAAATTGTACGCATTTCACCACCATTAAAAAGCGATACAGCGACGCATCTCATCTCACTACTGAGTGTGCATGCTGTTCAAGAACGACAGATTCGTCGCTTATATAAGACGTCGCAATACCAGTATGTGTACTACTGTGTCGGCATAAGCTCGGCACTACTGTGTCACCCACACGCGAATCTACAACGGAACGATCCATTTAGGAGCGGAATCAATCCGGTCCTCAATCTAGAGCGCCCCTATGCGCAACCGTTGCTTGGACAATAAGCAATTGAGGCGAGGTCCATTGGAAAAAATGAAGAAGGCGACGTCGGGCACGAGGCTATAGCATGCATGGCCCAGCTAGCGTAGAGTTAGTTGCGGGCCAGGGCCGCAGTCATATTGCTGCAGCGACTCGGTCGCCGCGCACTGCTATGCGGCAGGCGAAAGCTTTCGACAACGACAGCCTTTTGTCGCGAGGAATAGGGTCTATCGCACGACTTGTATCCGCTCGCCGCACAACGTGGCAGCAGTGGAACTCGCGTGCGGCGTAACGAAGGAAGAAACTACAAAAGGCGGTATCCACGCTTGCTTTGTCGTGTGGTCCCGCGCTGGCCTTTTGTTTGGGCTCTGACGCTTTGTTGACCCGAAAGAACCAGGAGAGGGAGAGAGAGAAAGAAAGAGGAAAGACACGGACGCAATCGCTTTCAAGGTGAACTCGCAGTGAACCTCGCTCACCGGCCGGCGTTATAAGCCGGACCTGACGAAATCGGCGAGCTACGGCAGCGTGCAGTTATAGTTTGCATCACCGCATTGGTCGCGGGTTCCTCAGTTCTACACCTACGGTCTTTTCAAGCCTATTAAAGCGAAGAGGCGTCGCTATTAGTCGCCACGGCTTGATAGCCGTGGCACGACACCACGTATTCACTCGTTTCGCCTTTCGCTCATTTTCGTCTCGCGTAGGGGAAAAAAAATATTTACGAAGCCTCTTGTGGCTTTGTTTTGTTGCTTCCGTGACGCTTAACGAATTGCAGTGAGATGCAATCTGCAATTTACATCGCAGGCATTACACTCCCGCGGCAGAGTGGCTTTACTTCCAACAACCCCTTAGCACACGCCGCAGTGGCAGGGAGCCGTTGTGCTGGGATCCGTACGTGGCGTTAGCAAAAGAGCGGTGGTATTTGTTCCGCATGCGCGTTTTATGGAGTGAGTGCTGGAAAGAGGGTAACGGCTTCATGGCAAGTCCAGTCGCTGGCCTGTAGTACTTGCAGGGGATGGGAGAGCAGGTCATCCGTGTTGCGGTTCGAAGATATGCTGGGAACGAAGGCGCGCTGTTGAAAGCGTGATTCGCTGTTCTGTGCCGCCACCTTGCGTTGAGTCTCGCGGTAACGATTTTGGGCCGATCTATGCGCAAATAGGAACGCTCAAGCATTTGAGGTTTACTGTTTAATATTGTTTCCGCACTCGAATTTCAGGCAACGGGCATAAAATGGGGAGGGAAGAGAGGAAGGGAAGCGTCTGGTGCGTGTAGATAAAACGTATTTCTAAATGTTTCTTCAAGCATGGTGATTTGGGGTTCACGAAATCCTAGGTACCAATTCACAAAACGATACCACATAAAGTTCGTTCTGATACAGGTATCCTGCCTTCACGCCGGCATGAGCGGATCACGAAACTAGAATTTTTTTTTTTAAATAGAGACCGAAACAGCAATCTTAACACAAACATATTGCAGTGAAATTACGTCAGATTACAGTATTTATCTACAAACTCTAAAGCAGTAGCGTTATTAACTCTAAACTTGGTACCGCAGTAACAATCTGGATTCAAGGAGAAAATACAAAACATTGTGGTGAAACCTGGCTCTTAATCGTTCACATGAAAGCAAATAGAATACAATGTGCATTGCGTTCCTGCCAACGTGTATGCACAGCCCGTCCCTGGCATCACTAGTTTCAAGCTTGCCGATATATGCAACAGATTGCGAATTAAGCCTCGCATTCGTCAATCAGGAAGGCCGCAGGTCACTGAACAACGACAAAAATTTCTCTCTATTTATACAACCGAGCCTCGTTTCGTACGCCTCGCACGCGTAGCACAGTGCCAAAACCGCTTCGCCCGTCTCGTCGGTCATCTTAGTACTCGACCGAAACTACAGGGTTGGCTTCGCTTCCAGGCTCGCATGTGCGACGCCGCTTACTCCCAATTTACAAACTGAGTGCTATCAACCCACCGGAAGTGGGGAGTAAGGCATAGGCATGCAGGCCCGAAACCGACCGGCTCTGCGCTAGAAATAAAGGCTTCGCGTTGTATATAGAAAGCTCGCGTCGCGTGCCAACCTTCTTTTCTTTCGCATAAGCGCGAGGGGGGAGTTCGCGAACCAGGAAAAGAGCAAAGTGAGACCTCCCCCTCTCCCTCCGTTTATTTTTTTTCTGGGAGTACCGGGCAACAATGGCTCGCCCAGCCGCCTTCCGGAATAGCGGGGGCGTTCCTCTCATTGTGACGGCGGCCGTGATGCGCGAATTAATCTCTTCCTAATCAGCACGTGTCCCGCATATATCAGCGAGCAGCTGCACCGTCATTGTTTGGCGCCCTCTTTTGGCGAGTCGGGCGAGTCTTTTTTGGTGAATAGATCCCCCTCCCGCTAAACCAGGTGTGCGGCAGCACGGGGCTTGTTTCTTGGAAACCAGTGCAACGGCTCGAAGCCAAACAAGGAAGAGACAAAACACAGCGCTGGACACAATATCCACTCCGTCGGAAACACATCTATTGGCCTCGTCGGGCAACCCGCCTTACCATAGCAAGTAGCTCAGCAGTCCTACGTCTTGGCCCAAAGTGTGCGGTTAAGCCAAGATTGCAACCTCCTGAGCTACTTGCTAAGGTAAGGCGGGTTGCCCGACGAGGCCAATAGATGTGTTTCCGACGGAGTAGATGTTGTGCTCAGCGCATTGTTTTGTCCCTTCCTTGTTCGGCTTCGAGCCGTTGCGCTAGCTTCCAAGAATCATGTCTGACCAACTCGCCCACCAGTTAATGTTGTACGGTGCTTGAGTTCGTTCCAGGCAAAAATGTGGCGCACGTATGAGCTGTGCATGCACCACCAGCCCACCCGCCGCGGTGGCTCAGTGGTTAGGGCGCTCGACTACTGATCCGGGTTCGAACCCGACCGCGGGGGCTGCGTCTTTATGGAGGCAAAACGCTAAGGCGCCCGTGTGCTGTGCGATGTCAGTGCACGTTAAAGATCGCCAGGTGGACGAAATTATTCCGGAGCCCACCGCCACGGCACCCCTCTTTTCCTTTCTTCTTTCACTCCCTTCTTTATCCCATCCCTTAAGGCGCGGTTCAGATTATTATCACCACCAGCCTTTCCGAAGGTGGAGCCACGTAATGCCACAAGCCACTGAGCTTGCTGGACGAACAATACTGCACTGAAAACATCAATAATCCTATATGGGAACAAAAAAGTAGTAAGCTGTGCTCTAGCCCCTTCCCTTTTAGGGGGAGTGTATGATGCCCATGATCCGGAATAGATTTTGATCACTAAATATACGGAATGATTAATCTCAGCAACTGAAGTGCATGTATATTCCCCCTGCAAACCTTAGTAACTTGATGCAGATAACAATGGGAGGAGGCTCTTAAACGCGACACCGGATGTTCCGAGGTTAGCAAATAGAGGGGATAAAATCTTTGTAGATGATAGAACTTCGTTTCTTTTGAAGGGGGAATTTGCTTCCGTTACCAACAGTAAGCATTCCGTGTTTTCAGGGATTGAAATCTACCCCAAGACTTGAGCAGCATAACCTGCCCGTTGAATGGGGTGGTGTAGAGGACAGCTTACTCCTTTCTTACTCCTTTCGTGTTTAGAGTGTCGGAACAACGGAAACCGCCGATCCGGTGTCTCCTCTTAGAGACACTGCCTTTGCACTTTTTGCTGTTCCTGGTGCCTCGGTTCTGTTCGGCCTGCGCGTCTCCTTAGAAAACACTCTGTCCAAGTGAGAGTCACGCAATGATTGGCTTTTACTTAATTCTACTGCTGACATTCCTCCGTGATATGGCGTTCTTAGAAACCTGAACAAACGTATGTGACTTTCTCCCGTAAATGATATTCGCTTTTTCGGGGACACAATTCGTGCGTAATACTCTTGAGCACATAATAATAACACGTGACATATGATTCCTAAAAAATCGTATCACTTTGTGTACGTGTTGTGTGAAAAAGCAGATTTGAAACGCGTGCTTTGTATCGTTGCGTTCTGCAGACGAGACACGACCAGAGGCTCCGAGCAAAGGGAACAGAATAACCGCCCCTTTATTGAACAGCCGTATATATATATATATATATATATATATATATATATATATATATATATATATATATATATATATATATATATATATATATATATATATATATATATATATATATATATATATATATATATATATACTAAAGTGGGATAGGAAGGTGTGTTCCCTCACCAACATGTTACAAGCATAATACTGATATCGCGTACGTCACACGGCTCGTAAATACGGGGCCGGCGCTGCACCAGATACGATACATGCTTGACACCCCAGGCCTCTTTCTGGCTTCATTCATATCACGTGAATTCCTGTACAGTATTCATGTATGAATCAGGTGTGAAGTAGATAATACCCCACTGTGTGAACTTCAAGAAATTCATAATATGTGTTGTTATCTGCTCATACGTAACCCTCACAAACTTGGCTGCCGGAGCAGTGAATGGCACCTAACTTAGTGGAGTCATCGTTGCTGGAGGATGAATGCTACGCTGGGCCTTATCACATGCGTATAGGACGTGGGAGGCTAACAACCTATTGGCCTCGTCGGGTTCAGGACGTGGGAGGCTAACAAGAAATATTTTATATATATTTAGGGGAAAAATATTTTGACGCCTTTGTTCACGCTTCTTTATCGACTTTAAATGCGTTAAGATAATAATAATAATAATAATAATAATAGTTAAGATACCCGCTTTTTCCAATTTTTTGCAGCGCATAATCCATACGTAAAATGGTTTCGGCCCTTGTATTGAAAGGCCCCAAATTCATAAAAGAACGGGTCCCACAAACCAACATCACTAACAACAAAGCGACCACACGTCTCAGCGCTGTTATTTTCGCCTTGCACTTCCCAGATATACACTTTTTCTCGCATACCCAGCAATTCTGGACAAAAGCATTTTTACCCGCCGTGGTGGCTCAGTGGTTAGGGCGCTCGGCTACTGATTCGGAGTCCCCGTGTTTGAACCCGACCGCGGAGGCTGCGTTTTTATGGAGGCGAAACGCTAAGGCGCCCGTGTGCTGTGCGATGTCAGTGCACATTAATGATCCGCAGGTGGTCGAAATTATTCCGGAGCCCTCCACTACGGCACCTCTCACTTCCTTTCTTCTTTCACTCCCTCGTTTATCCCTTTCCTTACGGCGCGGTTCAGGTGTCCAACGATATATGAGACAGATACTGCGCCATTTCCTTTCCTCAAAAAACAATTATTTTTTTGAGAGGTAAACCGTTTATGAACGCAGTTTTTTCACATAATGTAAAATTTCACTGTAACAATAAATATATCCGCAGGTCACCCGACGGCAGGATTGTATTTCTTTTTTTTTGCTATTCACATTTTTGCTGTCGTCAAAAGCGTTCCCGATTGGTTTTCTATGGCAGCCTTAACCTTTGGATGCGATCGCTGGAAACACTTTAAAAGGAAGACTTTGCTACATATCAGAATAATGGTACATTACCTTCAATGTTTTCGCAACAGTGTCTTTCAATTTTCCAATTTTCAAAATTTTTGCTCAAGAAAGCTGGACTTGAGCTAGCATCAGCAACCGCGCTCTGTAATTTCCCAGAAGAATCATCTGTGATCCCATAAAATACTGCAGCCTACAAAGCGCGCATCAGAAAAATGCGGAAGAGAAAAGGCGAGAGATAAATTCCGCCCCTTCTCCGAGTACTGAGGGCGTTCTGGTGGCTCCACCTGGTGGGAAGCACTTGCGACGAGCTGCTGCGCTGACAGCGATGACCGATGGCACTCGAATGCGAGGTGGGCGTCATCAGTCCGGGTCCTGAGGAGCGAGCCGGGTCACTCAGGTTCGCGGAGTGTGGAACTGGCGAAAGCGTTGTCGTTTACTCGCCCCGAATGCTAACACGCGCGCTCCAACCGCTGAGGGCGAGACGGAGGAGGGCTGCACCAACCGCCTTATAAGACGCCACCTTGGAGCAGTCGCTAGAACACACACGTTGAATCTGGAGCGGTGCTTGTTTCTCCACACCGGTGCTGTGCGGAGTTTCTCCCACTATGCAGCTCCACTCGTCTGCTTAATTGACCTCATACTTAGCTGCCCTTATTTAAGGCTACTCTGCGAAAGCATTCCAGGCACGACCCACACACTACAGGTATACGTTGCGCGAGCGTTGCTCGTGGGATGTCAGACAGGGGAGCAGCTTAAATATGTTTGCAGTGCAACCACAGCAAACTTAGGGGGCGAATTCTGAAGGGAGCCATGCTGCATGAATCAGATAGCCTATTTTAAGGTCGCTCCCCGAGTCGTTTAATCAACATGCATAGGGCTCTGTGCTTAGCTCTTTCATCTGGGGGACAGCTAGAAGAAGAAAAAAACAACTATCCGACCGGTTTTGACATAATTCAGCACGTCATCCTTCCGATGGACAACACATGACGACGTGTAGCAGGCCAAATTTGTGTTCGCGAGGGAAAGCAGTCCACATCCGGCTTGATTTTGAACCTGAGGTTGTAAGGCCAGAGCCTTAATAACCGTTTCGCCATTAGATGAAATTTTGTTGAAGACCATTGTTGTTTTAGCCGAGGAATGGTTCCAAAAAGATGGCGTCGCAACAGCCGTCGTCTAGCCATCGAAGCAGCTAGTGCTACGACGGCGTGAACAACAGCTATAGGAAGAGCATGCTAAGTGATATTAATTACGAAAGAGTTTTCAATGGAAGGCTTATGTCCGCAGTAATGTATAGGCGTTGTAAACCTAATTAAAGAAAACATTGAAGGCGCCCGTATTACCGCATTTCTGGGACGGAAGATGTCTTGCAAAACAGAACAAAAAACTTTTTTCTAGTAATAATTCGGCGCCATGTGTATGAATCCAGATTTCAGCTACCGAATTGCTGCTTCGAGAATTTCTTTGCTTATCTTGGTCCCATGGCACCACTTGAACGAACTCGTCGGGGGGCGTGTGCTTACCAGTTCATTCATTCCGGGAGCCAAAATCCGCACACATATAGAGTGTTCATAACTGCACCTTCAGGGCATCTTTAATTCGCCGCATAAATGTGTGTACAGTCGTGCATTAAATGTATAAACCTCGCGCTGCAGCGTAGCTGGGTCTGGCGCAAGACTGCTGTGATTGAAGGCCACTGCAAAAGGCGCGCGTTCTGCAGGAGGTGCAACTTGATTGGCGGTGATGTTCATAGTATGTGATTTGAACTCAAAGTGCATGTCTACACATAATGCACATAGTGCAAGTGGAAACTAAAAAATATTCAAGCACAGTGACGATCGCATTTCTGCACACTTTGCCCCTTCGCCTAACTTCTATGTACTCTCCTCCGCTCGTTGCACTCAATTATCGTTAACACACTGCGACATAGGCGTCGCACATTAAACGAGCGGCGTTGACTAATTGCTTCTTCTTTCGTTAAACAGTGATGTAATAGTTCCACTGGTTTTTCAGAGAGGTGTCTATCTCAACAAGCCGTGATCGCACTTATATGACCAACATTGCTATTCGGCCCTGTTTTTGTTTTAGACGAAATTTGTTATTCCAAACGTCTAAATGGGAAAAAGAGATGGAGGAGAAAAAAACATAAGGTGGTTAACCAGAGCTTTCTCCTGATGGCTACGTTGCTTAAGGGGGAATTGGAATGATTCTAAGTTGGAGTATGCTAAAATAGGATGAAGTATTCAAAGTGCCAGAGGACCAACGACGTGGTCCCATGTGCCGTAGCTGCAGTGGTCCCAACAAAGCACGTCCTGAATGCGTCCGCGCGAACTTCTAGGCTGGAAATCAGAAGCTGTATTAGCTACAGGAGGAATATATGTACAGGGTATGAACCCCGTCGGATATAAAGAAGCCTTACTGTTCAAAAACTAATTCGAGCTTGTCACAAACGTTCGTACAAGTACAAAATAAAAAGAACAAGATTGATAGTATGTCCTGTCAGGAGCAGATGCAAGCATGATATGCGCATGAGAGGAACGGAGCAGTGCTTTCTAGGACGGCTGATAGATAATGCATGATATTCCCACTCTGCTGTCAGTCAGCTCTTTCGGTTTCTGACCACACCCCCCGCCTTCACTTGTTCGAGGTGGGCACGGCCTCCCTGGCTGCTTTCGCGGCTTTAGGAGCCTCCACCTTCAGACGCTTTTGTTATCTGAACAGTGCGCTCGGCTTTCTTCGCTGCTTTATGTGCTGCCGCATTCAGCCGCTGCATTTTTTTTAGCTGGGCAACGCGCTCGGTGTCTCTCGCTGTTTCACGCGCAAGGACTGATCCCACAGTCCTTCTGGGATGTAACCTGTTTCAAACAAAAAAAAAAGTAAGCTGAGATACGATGCGCAAGATTTAATGCCCATTGGTCAGAGTAAGGTCAATCAATGACCTAAACAGCCCAGAAAAAAAAGGGGGGAAGGGGAGGGGGAATAGAGCACAATGAAATCTTCTTCAACTTCTCTAACGAGAACGACGATGGACGTCAGAGCTGTGATCTTTAATCCGAGCACTTTCTTACCTCCAAGTTCGTTCTCAAACTCCCGCTTTCCGTCACCAGGAAGATAAAAAAAAAAGATAACAGGAAGATGAACAGAGGCTGCAGGGCAACGCCGACTTCCTTGTGAGGCGCACTCAGTTTCACTCAACACTTGATCCGACGAGTTGCCATCTCGAAAGAGGGCTCCCAGCGACGACGAAAGCGAGGGGATTCCGTAGCTTCCCCGGCTAAACTAAGCGCGCGCATAGAAAATAAAAACAAAGCCACGCAGTCGTTCTTTAACCCCCGCGCCCCGCGGTTGTCAGCGGCGGCCAAGAGCAAACGCCCGCAAAGCCAACATGACTGCTCGTATACGGACTGTGTCGGCATCCTTTTTTTTGTGGGAAGCGTGTGGCCCGTGAATCGGCTTCCGCGCACGGCGCGGTCCGCAAAAGGAGGCGCTTGCTGCGTGTAATGGGCAAATGTTTGGCGAAAGGTCGCGTACGGCGGCGGCGTCCGACTCCGAGGCGGGCATGCATTGTTTGCCGCTGTAGTACGTACTGCTTTGTCTTCTCCTGCCCTTTCCTTTTCAAGCGCGTCTTTCCTCCTTAGCCTTTCTCCGAGGATTAAGGGGGGAGAGGGAAACTGCTTCCGCGTTGTTTCTGCTCGGCGAGTTCAGGCTGTGCCAAGCGGCTTCTGACTTGGTGAGCTCGTTCTTGACAACTGGGGACCAATTGTTTTTCGACCATAAAGCGATCCTGGCTCCCATTCCCTGCAAACTAAGAACATCGTCCAAAAACCCCGGCGAACCTGAAGCCGGACATGAGGCCGTACATGAGGCCGTACATGAGGCTGTAGATGAGGCGAAACACTGCGAAATGTTCCGTCCGAATGGTATCCAGCAGAAAAGAGAGAGAGAGGGTTTATTGACTTGAAAGGCAGACAGGTTGGCCTGAAAGATATCTGGCCTGCTACTCTGCACTGGGGAAGGGGAAGAGGAGAAAAAAGAAGGTCACGATGGGGGTTGATGATTATAGGAGGAGGCAGATGAAAAAAAAATACATTAAAAAATTCACACTTTATAACATCACAAACGCGAGGCAAGGTCCGTGTCGCTTAAAAATCGTGAGAGCGCTCATGCTTGTACAGTTTTCAAACTATCTGGCCAAGCGCCGAGGATCAAATCCTCCGAGAGGGGCCTTGTGTCCATAGACCTCAAAACAGATGCAAGCAGAAGTCTTTCACGTGTATATGCTGGACACACCACTAAAACATGTTCTATGGTCTCTTGCACGCCACATGTGGTACAGTCCGGGGAGTCCGCTTGTCCTATTAAGTGCAAGTATTTGCGCGTGAAGGCGACGTTTAAGCAGAAAAAAATCAACTTCAGCATAATACAGCATCAATAGGTGGCCATTGCCGCAGCCTCGCGCACTGTGTTCTGACTAGTAGCATACTGATAGCATCTGCCACTGTGTTGAAAATTTTCGTCTTTGTTATCGTTCATCCACTGAGCGCCGATAACGTTTAGTAAGACTGCGGGAGAGCGGACAAGGGATATTGCGCGTGAAACAGCGAAAACAGCGAGAGACACCGAGCGCGTTCTCAAGCTCAGAAAAAAAAAATGCAGCGGCTGAATGCGGCAGCACATAAAGCAGCGAAGAAAGCCGAGCGCGCTGTCCAGATAACAAAAGCGTCTGAAGGTGGAGGCTCCTAAAGCCGCGAAAGCAGCCAGGGAGACCATGCCCACCTCGAACAAGTGAAGGCGGGGGTGTGGTCAGAAACCGAAAGAGCTGACTGACACCAAAGTGGGAATACCATGCATTATCTATCAGCCGTCCTAGAAAGCACTGCTCCGTCCCTGTCATGCGCATATCATGCTTGCATCTGCTCCTGACAGGACATACTATCAATCTTAGTCTTTTTATTCTGTGCTTGTATACGAACGTTCGTGACAAGATCGAATTAGTTTTTAAACAGTAAGGCTTCTATATATCCGACGGGGATAATACCCTGTACATATATTCCTCCTGTAGCTAATACAGCTTCTGATTTCCAGCCTAATTTACACTATCACTTTCTATGCCGGAATTCAGGTGCAGGCTTTCTTACACCGCGCATTCTTTCAGGGCTCGCCTTTGTTTATTTCTCTGGGCCGTGAGCAAATCGGCTGTAGACAAAAGGCACAAATCACAACAGCCTTATCGATGTGACAGCAGTAATTTTGCGAAGTGAGTCCAGACTGGTTAACCACGAAGGCAGGACCGAAGCATGCATTATTATTATTTTTTTCTCTCTGTTTGCAAGTGTGAAGGTGAGTGCTGAAGATGAATATCTGTTTTCAATAAACGCAATTCGAACAACTAATGCCATATTCGGGGCTAGGAGCAAACCCACACTTGCTGGGCACGGTGCTCTTCGAACCGACCTGCCACGGCCACCGTACACCCTTCTGGAATCACTCAGGCGTTTATGCAAATCTGACCCAACCTTGGTAGCGTTAACCAGCGGGCGCTCCTAACAGCACGCCTCACAGCCTTCCGTTGTTGTCGGTGGCGGTGCTTGTTAGCTCACAAGGCTGGGTCGCATATATATGCATAAACACCTGAGAAAGCGGGCAAGGGTAGGGCAACCTCGGTGGCTTAGTAAATCATCGCGGGAGTAACGCGCGTCTTGTCTGTTCAGCTGCTGCCAGTGGAACATGGCGTATTTAAAATGACTAACATTTCTGCCCGATAAGTTTAGTGCTTTCTCTATCTCAAGACGTAGCCTTAGTTAAAAACAGAATTACAGGGCATACCACTGCGCTGACAATACAAGGCTAAGCGGGGTTGTTCGGCAACACCTACCGTTGTTCATGGAAGAGATTTAGTGCACAGGCTATGGCCTCCGGAGTCCGAAGCAAAGACATGGTAGGGCTGTCACGAGGCCACGGCCACGGCCGAGACCACGCTCCTTCTCGTTCACCTTGCTTTTTGTCCTGTGCTTCACTGCAATGTTCCTTATCAGCTCAAGGAAGCAGAGGGCACTCCGCTATGAAGATGAATAAACCGTCAGGCGGCTACTGTCGTAGAGTGGCAGTCATAAAGTAAATCCAGAAAAGAAATATCTTACAGTACACGTCAGTAGATGTCACAGCGCTGCAGTATAAAGAAACAAATAAATAAATAATTTAGTAAAGAGCCCCGTGTGTGTCATATTTGTTCTGCAGTGTAACTTGGGGCGAGTAACAGAGAATAAGGAGCCCATGTGATCGCTATGCATTTCTAATGCTTTTGGGGGAGGCCATAGAGGCAGAACTTCCAGTTTTAATTACGTCCAGTTTTGTTTCACTCTGGACACCTGCACAGAGATCGTACGGATAGGAAGTTTGCCCACTGTTACTTCGGTAATATAACATCCGTAGGTTTTCGAGAACACGGTCTTTACATGGCAAGATATGTCTCAATAACAAGGGAAAAAAAAGCTTCACACGATGCCCCCATTGGATTAAAGGGGTGTCGCTAGGTCATCATTTGCCTCCTTTAGGAGCAATAATGTATTAAAGAGATGACACCTTCAGGCTTTACGCTGAGTTCAGGAAAGGTTGGCAAGCGAACAGATCTGCTATCCTCTGCAATTTCACATTTTTTCAAGGAAACCAATGAAACTCTTCGAGCCGCAGCGGTGGCTGAGTGGTTATTGCTCTCGGCTGCTGGCCCGGAAGACGCGGGTTCGATCCCGGCCGCGGCGGTCGAATTTCGATGGAGGCGAAATTCTAGAGGCCCGTGTACTGTGCGATGTCAGTGCACGTTAAAGAACCCCAGGTGGTCGAAATTTCCGGAGCCCTTCACTGCGGCATCTCTCATAGCCTGAGTCGCTTTGGGACGTTAAACCCCCATAAGCCAAACCAAACTCTTCTATTTTAGCAATGGCATTATTAAATTTCACATTAAACTTTAATGATGTCGTTGTAAAACAGAAGAATTTCATTCCTTCTCTTGGGAGGCGTACAAGAAGCTAACGCGCTTGAGGTCGTGGGTTCGATTCCCGACCACGGCGGCCGCATTTTTTATGAAGCCGAGATTGGTATAGATTGGCATTGGTATATGAAGCCGAGGTTGGTATAGGGGAAAAGAACTCCAGGGGAATCGAGCTTAATCAGCAACCGTGCAGCAGAGAGGGGCTGATGCCCGCAGCAAATATTCGGCATGTAAAAATTCATTTATCAGATACCCACTAGCTGTGGCAGTGACTCCCATTGCAACGACTTTATTTCGTGCTCTTGCATTGATATCAAGAGAGGCTGCGAGACCTCGAGCTTGAGCTCTCCTGGGTGCGTCTTGGGTATGACACAAATTTCAGTAGGCACAGAGGGTAGTTGTCCTGGCCAGAATATTCGACGGCCGCTATGAATGACACCGAGAGAACATTTTAAAAGTTTATGCTCCCAATATTTAACGATCCCCACACATCTAATACTTCTAGGTGTGGCATACTTCTGCAACTCACCGCCATATGGTCCCCTGCATTCTCATATTGTCCGCTGAACACTTTTAATCCCGTAAGAGGCCATTCTAACTTAGAGCTGATGTCTTCCTCTGGCGCGTCTGACATAGTTCTGTACCATCGCCCTGCATACGAGTTATTTTGACGTCGACTGCATTTCGCCGAATACTTATTACACATCGCAAAATCCAAGTTAACTTCGAGTCAGCCAGAATGAAGCACTCAGACCATGAGTTCTTCACATGGACATTGCTGGAGATTGACTTGATAGAAGACTAGAGAGACTGCCTCATTATCTAGCACTTTGCTTTTGACGTCGTGCTGTGGCTTAGGGTAAGCTCGCGTTAGGCTGATATCCCTCCTTTTGGCAACACATCTCGGATGCCGGCGTAAAGGAAAGCTTAATTATACGGGTGGCGTGCATTTTGATTGCAAGGAAGAGGACGCAAGGGCGGAAAAATTAAGGCAGCAGATAATACGTCGAAAGAGGCACCAATTTAGGTTGTTTCTCAAATCTAACCAGTCAAGCAGGCGTGATACCAGTGACTTGTTGGTGCACTCGGAACTCAGATTTGATTGTGAAAAGAAAAATACCCGCCGCGGTGGCTCAGTGGTTAGAGCGCTCGACTACTGATCCGGAGTTCCCGGGTTCGAAACGACCGCGGCGGCTGCGTTTCTATGGAGGCAAAACGCTAAGGCTCCCGTGTGCTGTGGGATGTCAGTGCACATTAAAGATTCCCAGGTGGTCGAAATTATTCCGGAGCCCTCCACTACGGCACCTCTTTCTTCCTTTCTTCTTTCACTCCCTCCTTTATTCCTTCCTTTACGGCGCGGTTCGGGTGTCCGCCGATATGAGACAGATACTGTGTCATGTCCTTTCCCCAAAAAGCCAATTATTATTATTATTATTATTATTATTATTATTATTATTATTATTATTATTATTATTATTATTATTATTATTATTATTATTATTATTTGTGAAAAGAACTGGCGCGTTGGCTGTTGGATCCGCGAGACCATCACATCACGGACAGGGATCGGGTAGTCGGCCACATTTCTAAAATCTGGCACGGTCTATATTTATGTTTTGTAGTGCTAACGCTTGTCTATTTCAAGTATTATAGGCGACCTATTCTAAATTTTGGAAACTAGGAATATTTGCATAGCCATGCCAAGCGCTGTTCGAAATAGAAACGCCCGCTGCGAAACCCGTTGCAAAACCGGAGTATTTCGTATTCGCTTAATGCCCGACAACGAAAGTATGGCGAAAACGCGCCTAATGAGGTTATTCCGCGCGATTTGGCGCAGATCTTTGACGCCTTACAAGCTGACAGCGATAAGCCTCCGTCACGAGGACACTAACGGCACCTTTCCCGAGCTGGTCTGATTCCGGGTCGGTTTTTCCGGCATATCATTTTGTCTTTTGTTTTGTTTTCATAGCGTTCAGCGTGCGGATATATAATAAGGTGGGGCTTCGAAATACAAAGCAGTAAAAATTTCCCTGCCCAGGACAGGCACCACTGATGCTTCACCAAACTATCGCCACCTTCTTCGTCATGATGTAAGAGGCATCTTTATTTCCAGCCATAATTGTCGCCGCCTAATGACTAAATTCCGTCCACAGCCCAGATTCTCCTGGCCTCTTCTGGAAGCCGCCTTGCTTTTTTATTATTCGTTTCTTCAATCACAACGTGTTATTACCTCAGAGATCTGTCTTTTCCGTCGGGACGAATATCGAACGCTTCCTTCTTTTTTTATATGCGACCGAAAAAGCTGCGAGCAAAGGCTATACAGTATAGCAGCGCTAGTCTCAAGCGCGTACTGTAACTAGAATACATAAAAATAAAATAAAACTCTTACGAGGAACGCCTTGCTGTAATCAGCGGCAATTAACACCTGTCCGCATACTATCTCCGCATCGGTCGCGTTTCCTGATCGTTCTCCCATTTGGAGAATTAATCGACGTGTCCCCTCCAGGAGCAGCCTCTCGTGTGTCGCGGCAAGTAAATAACGTAATGTGCCTCCGTGCAGCGATAACTGTGGCGGCGGTTTCGGCGACGACGGCCGGCGTTGCTCCGGGCCTTAGTGACTACGCGGCTGTCACTGGGGTCGCCTGGAAGTAAACACGCCTGTAGCCTGTAGGCGCTGTAGCCTCATGCTTTTGAGATTACGGGAGGCGTGGCATGCGAGGAAATGCCACGTTAACTCTTCTGATTTACATTTGGTTAGGAAAGCCAGTTTATTAGCATAGGCGTGGTAGCTTGTGTGGGTGCGTGAGCGCACCCAATGTCCTGCGCTTTGCGCATGGGGACCTGAACAAATGGAGCGGATGATGAAAGCAGGTTAAGAGAATAGCATTTTAGCCACGTTGAAAAGTTAACCCAGGTTAAGGACCAGGACGCAAGTTGCACGAATAAATCTTCCTCTTATTTCCTCTGTCTCTGCCGCTCCAGCTTGCTAAAGTTTGCTCTCGGAACATTGTAAGCACAGCAAAGACGCAATTGAAGAAGCCGACAATAGATGATTACGCCTGACGAGCACAGTGACGAACATTGTGCTTTGAACAATGCGTTTTCTTCACTAGAAATTTGCACCGGCGATCTTGTTCAGGGGGGACTTTCTTCAACGAACGCTTTCATGGGTTACCTCGCAGGCACAAATACTAGAAGATGCCGGCAAAGTTCACTTGTCACGATACGACACGGCTCTTGTGAGGAGCCAGTGGGGGTTTGACCGGTCCCCACACTGACCGTTGTCAGAGCGGCGACGCCATTGGCTCAAGCTTGTGCCGACTGTGAGAGTGCAGTTGAAGAGCGCCGAGAAACAAACATTTTGCAGTTGAAGTAAGACAAAAACGCGGTCCTCGCTCTCATCTGTTCTGAACAGGCTTGTTCCATAGTCTCCGCAAATTACAAGCCGACCAGGAGAAGTCACAGATTCCATTTGCGCTCGTCATTTATTCATCTGGTCCCCCACCTGCAGAACGCACGTTTCGTTGTCTTTTTGAGCATCATACTTACCTTATACGCGCCAACCTGCGCTGAGAAATTGCGTGGTGCACAACTGAACCTCCGCAGTTATACTGCCGGTTCACTTGACGGTTTTGGTCAAGCGCCCATCGGACGTTGTATCTAAGTGCTTCTGGAGGGCTTCGTTTTTCATATCCCTGGTCATTTATCTTCGCATCCCGACCATAAATGTCAACACCGCGACGTTAATTCACTTTACGAGCGCATACAGCTAGCCAAGCTCAATGTTAGGGTTCGTTCTTCACAATCTGGCGAGGAAAGGAGCCACATACTTATGTGCTCCCATTAGATAAACGCAGACCCTTCTAATCTTCTAGCCTTGCCAGCACCGCGTCTACGGGTCTGTTCGTGCACCAGCACCCACCAGCACCCACTGCTGAAGGGCTGCGCTGGCGCCAGCGTATGTTCCTAGATCGCCATCCTGACGACGCGAGAGGGTAACGTTTAGGTCGTTCACGCCGTTCCGGAAGACATGCGTACAGCCGCTCACGCGATGTATGTGGGTTGCCCGAACCAAAATGGAGAGGCTCTGAGAAGGCGGGGACACAACGTGGCGAGAATTTCAGGAAACAGACCCGTGAGGTGTCGGGGTAATTACCAAATTGCCGGCTGATAACGCGGCGTACGACGCCGACAAAGAAGTGGACTTGTTGCGGAGGGGCCGCCCGGATGACCCTCTCCGCAACAAACCAGGCCCTCGTCGAAATGCGTCCGCAGTAAAACACATGCGCTCAGAGCAGCGACGTCGGCGCCACCTGTGATTCGGTGCCCTAACGCTGATCGAGGACGCGGTGTTGATTATAGGGCGGGAAACATTAGGAAGCGTGTCATTCTGCTAGCAGGGAGATTGTGCCGGGTAATAAAATTTGCATCGCCGCCCACTTTGTGTTTCCTTTTATGTCCGGGTCCGGTTGGTCCCTCTGCGTTGGCCTCGCGCTATTCTCGCCGTTGTTTTAGCACCGGTCGAGGCTATGAATAATACGCACGTCAAGTAACTCCAGCGAAACAAGCTGGTTCACTAATTTTGCCCTAATACCTGCTGTTACTCATTTGTTCCGCTTGAAGTTCTCTGTAAAGGTGCTTTGCGTGCGTGGTCCACTGTATGGAAAAGTAATGATATATCTGTCCAAGTTTAAGTTAACTTGTGTAAATGAGAGCTATACGGGATAGGATCTACTCATCACAGCATTTAAAGGAACCAAAACCTTGAGTACTCATAAAAAGCTTTGAAGACAGGCACTCCCAATGCTATGAGAAGATCAAACTACACACTTCACTCGCTGTTAAAATGATCAACTGATCTTCTTTTATTATAAACTTTATAATTTGTATAATATCGCTCCTTGCTCTTTGTAAATCTGTGGAACAGTCTGAATTCAGTGAAAATTTCACCGTACATCTTTATCTGGCTACTGAAAGTTATATATGGCCACAGCCCGAACTGGGACCCTCTAGCCAAGGAGTATAATTACATAGGTGTCCTCCGCGAACATGTCTTGCGTAAGAACGGTTCGTGAATCGCTTGCACCCGTGATCTAAACAACTGTGTAGCCAAAGATCCAGAGCGCGTAATGGTGCTTGTAAAAATGTTTGTGTCACGCAAACGTTGCAAGGTGATATTCTCCCGTTTGGGCTTGCATTGGAATAGGCTGCATGCAAACCATGGCAGCTGACAATTTTAGAGCTGTTTCGCTCTTCGCGAAAACGTCCTTCAACTGCACAGCCTTCATTCATCGACACAGAAGAAAGTCTTGACAGGAATCTCCACGCCCCGGTGTCGCAAAGTGGTACAAAACTAGTGTGTGCCCGCCTTGCCTAGCCAAAGTCGTTCAACGGCGCTGCTACGCTGGTGAGAAAGGTTGTCCCGTTCTCCGATAACCCCCCGGTAATACCTCGGCAAAGCGACGACGGCTTGACGCATTCCAAACCACCCGTGAGGACCGAACACTCGTTCGCTCGTCGACGTCGGTGAAAGGTCGTTTGAAGTGTCGAACACGTTGGCGGCCTCGCAAGTAAATAGCATGATGAGAGGCTGCTAATGCCTATCTCAGCCTCTTTCCAACTGCCAGTTCCGCTGCTCGCATTTCTACTGGGGCAGGCACACGCCTTTATGTATGAATATATTTTTCCTTAACGCCGTGCCTTTGTTCACTCGGCACTTTTCAAACGACCTCGTTATGGGTGAGGAAGGGAGGAAGGAAGCACAACGTCCGTTGTCGCATCATTTTCATGACGCTGCCGTGCCGTTTCTTTTGTTCTTCGTGGCGGGGAAGTTTGGCGGATTCTGAACGATAGATGTGCCCTCGAAAGCACCTCGCCGAGTTGATTCTGCGGCGGTCGCCTCAAGAAGCTGTCAGGGAGTATTTTCTTTCGAGGAACGCGCGTTCCCGCCAGCGCCGGCCCGTGCGACGTGTAAATTGCTTGTGGAAAGCAATTACGGTCGTTCCGAGCGATGCCATGCAGTCGGTCTCCTCGAGAAAAAAAAACAAAGACCAGAAACATAGATATCAAACGAAGGAAGCAGCACCATTCATTGTATGCCTCTACGAGTTGTGCGGAGCTCGAACCTCGTTAGTCGGATGATGGGAACCATAACCAAGGGAGGTTGCGACTCAACAAGTGAAGCGACCCCCCCCCCCGCCCCCCCCCCCCCCCCTTCCCACGTATTGTAGCATACTAGGCGCCGTCTAGTAAACCTGCCTGTCATTCCGTTCTTCTGTTTCTCTACATCTCTCTGTGCCGCCAGTGAGTTGACGAGTTGTACCCTTAAATTTTTATGCAGCTCGACAGAGCGCTACTTTATTAGAGAAGACGGCGTAAAACGCACATAACTTTGTTACAGAGGCTGCGTTTCGAAAGGGCCGGCCTGACTGGGAGAGCTGCAGTAGGTGCCAGACGTACCGTTAAGGGATATCGTTACGCGAGCCATGCATATACGGATGATGATGCTCTTGAGCACAATGTGATGCGGGTCTTTTTACTGCGTATTCTCGTCCTAATACATCTTTCCCCCTTATGTGATATACCTACGGCTGCTATGGCCACAGTCTCAGATTATGAGAATTTTAGGGTTCGATTGAAGAGGAACTTGACCGTCCTTGATAAAAGACCATTCAGTTTTCAAGAACATTATGTTCATGCTTGAATCGTGCACTTAAGAGCGAGCAATCGTGGCACTGAATTATTTCCGAGAGAGCCGGACCCTTGGAAATTGCTATACACGTTGCTTGAACTCCTGGATGAGTTCACTGCCTATTTACTATTGTCGTCGCTCGCGTCTCGCAGCTGTCTCCACTGCATTGCATTGCTGAATCATGTTTGCAATGGCTGTTTGGTCGCAGTGGTATTTCCTTCGTATATTAGTGATTCAGACATTATTGTTTCGACCTTATGCCTTCGCTTATCCTATATTATTTATTGATTGCCCTCATTGATAATTTACCATTTGCTGTGATTATAATTTCTCATTTATTTTCCTTAACTGTTAGCACCTCTAGCTTGTGCACTGTGTATTTTAGGTTGTGTACTGTGCACTGTGTCGTCAGTTCTAGAGCGACTTCATCCGCCTTGCGAAAAGGAGCAGCCGGAGGCTCTATCGGGCACGAACATCTCCGTTCAGATTCATGTGAAATCTAAAAAAAAAAAAACACGAAATGGAATCGCATGACGGAAAAGATAAGGAAAAAATGGATATACACGCGTCAACGTTGGACGCACGCGTCGGCTGCAGAAATCTCTTCCCACGCATTTCCCTTAAAAGCGTGATGAAGGAGCTAGTTTCCGCCGTATATTCATGTAGCACATATTTTTGAATGACCTTCGTAAGCTGTTATGTGCCGCGCGTCTCCTGCTCGTAGTCGGGGCTATATCACAAAAAAAATCTTTATTCTACTCTGCGAAGAAGATTGGTTGGTTGGTTGGTTTTGGGGGGAAAGGAAATGGCGCAGTATCTGTTTCATATGTCGTTGGACACCTGAACCGCGCCGTATGGGAAGGGATAAAGGAGAGAGTGAAAGAACAAGGGGAGAAAGAGGTGCCGTAGTGGAGGGCTCTGGCATAATTTCGACTACCTAGGGATCTTTAACGTGCACTGACATCGCACAGTGAAGAGGAGCACATTTGTAGTTTTAGGCACGCTCACGGACATTCCATTTTAGAGCCAGCCAGCTGCCCCGCATAAAAAACTGCGCTGGCCGCACCGCCACAGAGCGTAAGCAGCTATGAAATGAAAACTTCGATGAAAGAGCATGATAGATTCGTTTAGGGCAAAGGCAAAGCAAGGCAGCGCGTGGTGTGTTTTGTAGAACTGTAGTATAAAATAATGCCTTTACAGGAATGAAATCGGCGTTTTAGTAAATTCCGTTGAGCTGAACCTTATCTAGCACAACGCCGTTTTTACAGGATATCTTAAAAACTGGTCGGTCAGAGTGAGCAACATATTGAAGCATACTTTCCATCCCGAGTCAGCTAAGTGTTCCCGGCCTCCGTCGCCTCACCATGTGCAAATTAAGCGGCAGCAGAATCAGAACCCACCGCTCCGTCTTTTGTTGGTCATCTCTTTTGACCACATAGAATGTGCTGATGTGCAAGTTGGTTTGACATAGTTCAAGCGTCCGGCACCGAGACAAAGAATGATGCGTGTGTGTTTTTCCAATCATTCTTTGTCTCGGCGCCGGATGCTTGAACTATCTTTTGGCCAGATAGTTTCTTTCCGCTCCCTCGTAGAGCTGAACCCTCCCACTCGTAAGTCAACGTAAGCCGCACGAGCCACACTTTACTGATCAGTGTCTTCTATCTGGACAGTGCCGCGGCGGTGACCCTCGGTAACCCTCGGTGACCACCGGGACCCCTGCAATGTCTTCTCGTTTAAACTCCGCCGTCGACGCATCCGTCCATTGCGCTCTTCCACCTCTTGCTTGCGTATGTATACACAAATGACAGATGGCTTTCACATCCTTTTCGGCTACAGCAAAACACCGGAAAAAGCTGCGAAAAAGAAAACAAAAACCCACTCAGGGTGCCTCTACAAGCGCCCGCATGTCCTAAGACGGATGAAGTCGCCCGTCCAAGATCGGACTCACGTGACGTAGACGGCGCCTCCCTCTGACGTCTTGTTGGCGCGCGTCGGCATCGCTTAAGGTTTCCAAGTACTTCTCGAAGAGGACGTGAAACGAGCAGAGCGGCTGCGCTCCTTTGATCATTGGCAGAATGCAGAGAGGTGCAAGTTTCAGCACACGCACAAAAACAGTGCCATAGATGCACACAAGCAGTCTTATAAACGCAAGCACACAAGCACGTTCACATTGTCTTCTGCGTCATCTTCGCGGGGCGTGAGTGAGGTGCTCGTTTCTTTTACCCCTCGCATGGATGGAAGGTCACGTAGCAGGAGGGGAAACGGCAGAGGTAGATGCGCTTTCTATATGCGATAGGCGGTACGATCGATGTGGGCCGCGTCCGGGAATGCCAAGTGAACTTGGAGCTGCCGCCGACGCCTTTGACGTATACTAAGTACCCGAGAGGAAACCTTGTAGCAAGCAGAGTGGCTTCTGTGATCGAAAGCGCGTCTTCGAGCAGAGAAATGTGGTTACAAAATATTTCGCCTCTTAGCTTTTTTTTTTTGTACTCTAGTCTTTCCGGGTTCTCTTCGCGCTTGCGATTTATGAGGGTTTGTTGACCGCTCCGGCATCTCGCTGAGCGCAGTTGACTCAATGGATGGTTTTGAAAGCACTACGTAGTGATGGTTTCTCACCTGCAACTGTATTATCCCGTCATCGAAACATGTTTATTTAAGTTTATCGGGGCCTCGTACTAGCTTCAATGAGTTTGTGACACGGGTTCATCACAATGACCTCAGACGAACTTCACTGGAACAAAAGAAATTAATGACAGCGTTACAGTCCAAGCCGCAGAGTTTGTAGCTTTCAACAATGGCTCTCTCGTATAACTGCTGATTTACTCGTGCTGACAGTAGCGTTTCCTCGAAGCTTGGATATGAAAGAAAGTTGACGCAGTCTTAACTGTTAGTTTATATCCTCCAAGTAAGAACGCTATAAGCTTAACACGTTGTCTAGGTTATCGTCTCGTTAACTTATTTTGTTGACAATCACAGGTTCACTCACAAAGAGATCTTAGGTGCACGATTGTTTTAAGAAGGTAGGTAATGTGCCGCACCAGTTGACTCACAGGAGCTTGCTCTGTAAACTTCCAGTTCAGCTCGCTATAGTTAATGCGTTTCTGCAAGAAACCACTGTGCTTCACAGCTCCCCAGAGCAGTCGCACAGTGCTACTCCTAATGAAGTATGTCCTACGAATCCACAGAATCTGTGAACAAACATGCTTGGGGATTCTTATTCGTAGCCACATTGTGCTTAAAAATGACAAAGGAGGCGGCCGGCGGGCTTTCAGCTATCCTGCAAAAACGGTCGAGTCGGTCTGCCTGACGTCAGTTTTTTTCTTGCCTCGTGCCATTCGCGGAGAGTGATGTCACTGCTCCGTACTCAGTGCCATTCGTCTATTGTGACGTCAGGCTTCACTGACCTTGCCATCGCGATGCGGCATTGAAGAGTAACCGGGCTTTCAAGAAGAGTCGACATCTACAACCTAGCATTCGCGAAGTGTGCGTCCGGAAATGCAATCGGATAATCGTTGACCTTGCTGAGGTCAACCGAGTTAGCGACTTCCGAGTATTCCCAGTGTACTGGGCTAACAAAGAAACGCAGAAAGTGGTAGCGCCGGCAGTGCAGCAAACGCTGATGCGAAGCTGGGGCTTACGTAACCGTGGTCGCTGAACAAGAAGACGTTGTATTAAACCAGTTGTTCGACAATACGGCGCTCGCTCTTTCTGGGAGGCCAAGTGGAGTACTTCTAGGGAGTGACGCAAATGCATGTCCACGTCAGAAACAGAATTGTTGTTGCAAATCATATTTTTGCGGCCGTTGCCAACATTCTACTTCGCGCTTTTCTTTGTAGTAGTTTCTTTCTTTGCAGTATAATCAAGCCTTACCTTATGATCTGAATTTCGAAACAAATAATCATTGTGTTGACAAATTCACGCCTGGTTTCACATGAAGGTTTTCAGGGGTTAAGCATATAACGTGGCTTACAGATGCCGTAAGAACTAATCACGGGCAACAAATGCTCTTCAGAATGCCAGTTTCCATAGCAACTAAACATTCTTCTTAGCAACAACATTTATTTTTGTGCTGTATCTCCTCATTTTCATGAATTCATCCCATTAGCGCTCTAAGGTGTATAACTAGTGCTACAGTGATATCACAATAATTATAGTTTGTAAAACAACTCAACTTTGCTTAGCTTTATGAACTTCTGTATCACAGGCCATGACTTTGTACATGGAGAAGATGCAGCAATTGATTTCATTAAATACAACACATGCTACTGGACATATTTTCTGTGAAAGGAAAACTGTTTGCCTACATGCACATACGGTCGCACTCAGTTTGAGCTGCGGATCGCAAGATGTAGCAAAGTTCAATTCACGAAGTGCTGCGGGCCCCAGCAGTGCTGGAAAGTTATATTCAGAGGCCGATGACAACGGCAGAATACTATCAAGCTTTCTGCATATTTTGCGCTCTGTAAAAAAAAAAGGCGTTGATTTTCTATAAAGCGGAAACCATAATTTTATTCAATCCGGACGCGTTACATGTCATTTTGTACGCCATAGTACCAGCCAGTGGTCGAGGGGCTGCAAAATCTGTACGCGTGTAGCTTTTTCCTCGCAAACCATTTTTTTATATACCAGTGGGAATAAACAAATATAGATTTATTATTATTTGCAAGTCAGTTTGACGAACACTAAGCTGGCGGCGCTGAAAGCCCACTCTAAAGAACATTGCGGAAAAGGGCTTTCAAAAATGAGGGGCACACTTCGTCTAGGACACGTTCTCGAATAAACAACACTACTCATTCAACGCGTTCGACTCCTACACGCTTCCACGAGACGGAGCTAGCACGTGCCAGAAAGGCGACAGCAAGGACCGAAAGCGCAGTACACAGTACCGGCGACCCCTTCAGCGCCGCCCACATAGATGCAGAATGACAGGCCTGCTCAGAGACAGGCACAAACGACACGTTTCCTCTCGAGCGTCGGTTTCTCTCCGGCTAAGCAGGCAGGGGGGTTCTCTACGGCACTTTGCCGCTGGTGCTCGACGGGTCCATACATCTCCACGTTCGGGGGAATATTTTCTCGTGCCTGTATACCACGTCACGAACGACATATGCATACAGCTGCATACGGGAAGAGCTGCAGAGAGGACTCCTGCCAGACGAAACGGCATCTTCTCTCGCGACAGAGGTCAATCACCGGGACCACGCCTGGTCGGCGTTCGGCGATCGGCGACTGGCCTAACCGCGACTGCTCTCGGGATGCCAATCGGACGTGATTTGTGTTCCTTTCTTCCTTTCTTCTTTATTTTTCTTTAGTTTTGCGCTCCTGGATGTCGCGGCCGCCGACAGACCACCCGGTACCTGTTTCACTCTTCCTCCGATTGTGACACGCGACTCAGCGGGAAGAGCAGTACACACTCCGTGCTGCGACTATCCGCGGATATCGAATGATAAATATATTCCGTTGCGTCGGGTCTGGAAGAGTTGGATCCTAATATTTGCGTGGCGTTGCAGATCGGTCTGACACACGGCGGGGGGAAAAAAAACAGGGTCTGACATGTTTGTGGCGATCGCGTGCGCGACTGAAACTCGAAGCTAGTGTGTCTTGATGATTTTTGTTGCTCGCTTAAGGAAGACAGTGAATAGGAACTGGAGAAGCGGGTGCATTAGATTTAGAACAGAGACAAAGACGGGGTTTTAATGAGGGCGGGAGGCGTTCCGGAGGAGTTGGCGCTGGAAAAGTAAGCTCCGCATGTTTGCAGAACTCTGTACCTTCGCCTCGCGCAGAACGGAACAAGCGCAAGGTGTGGCATGTTTATGCGCGAAACGCGCGCGTCTGAGGAGCGGTTATTCTGCGTTATCTTTAGCTGCTTTCTTTTTAGCGCGTCTTTGAATAAAGATGAAACAGATTAGGGTGCAGCGTATTTAGAAGCAAAAGCGGAACTTTATCAAAAGAAGGAGGCGTCCCCTTACTTTACCAGCTTTCCTTCTCTCGCAGACTATCTCTTTGAGTTAATTATATCTCTTGTTGTCCTGGAAAATGAAGAAACAGAAAGAAAACCTTATCTGCGACATCAGCCTGTAAAAAGAAAGAAAAGCATTCGCAAGAAGTTGAAATAAGATGCACGCCAAAGGGAAACTATAAGAAGTTCTGAAGAAAAGAAAAAAAAAACGAGCATTTACAGGTGTTAAGGGTAGCTTTCGTCTTAGCAAGGGGAACATTTTACACGCCCCACAGAGTTCCGCAGCTCTTTCAGTGGCAACACGTGGTGCAACTTACTCCGGGAGCATGGTTCGCTCGTGGAGAACAGGCACTCTATAGCAGCGCGTACTCTCGCGCATATCCCATTAGCCGCATCGCGAAGCCTTGACGGCATTCCGTTATAACGCACACTCTTCAGCATCTCCACCGGCGCTCTCCCAAGCGGAGGAGCTCGGAGAAGAGCAGCTGAGCGGCAGGCCAACCTCCCGCTGGGTCTGAGCACGTCGCTTTGTCACACGGCTCTGTTGTGGCGGCGGTAGCAGCCGCTGGTTTATTGGAGAATTCCGCATTCACCCGGGCGCGCACGGGAGGGGTCAGTGGGTCGAAGAATTGGCGAAGCGACGCTCATACGTGCAGGGCCAGCGATGCGTGCGTGCACCCCGGCGCATTATGCGCGCCACAGTGGGATATCTGTGAAATACGACGTTCTTATCGTAGAGGAGGCCTCAGCTACCTGGCTGGCGCAAGTCGGAGATAAAGTAAATAAGACGATATATGCGCAAATGTGATGAATGCGACCGATGCGTTCCGTGACGAGGGTGCTGTGGCTCGTTAATGGCACAATCAGGGCATCGCGAGTTTTATATGCATTTGCGGCGGCGACAACGGTATGGAGCAATGACCCGGGGGTTATGCGGCTGCTGCTACTGCAGAGCATAGCTGAGTTTCGACGGGGTCAAAGGGTCACAGACGTGAGGATGTTGTAAGGAGCACGTCGATGCACCCATTAGCTCTGCGAAACTCATGTTCGCGAAGGCGTTAGCACGCATAAGCTTGTTGACAAGAAACTTGATGACTAATAACTGATGGTGCCTTAGGTTAACGAAGTGGTTTCTAAGAGAGGGCAAGTACAGCACGAGGCAGCAGGGAGTCTGGATGGTAGCAGCAGCACTTGGCGACTATCGTGGGAGATTGTGTGCATGGCATGTAAATCGGCCAGGTCACAGATCTATGCCTAAAATTTCCGATCTTAATTGTCATCTGTGTGTCGCTACGGTGGAGCAATTTAGGACAGGATAACCGCAAGGCTAATCCCACAAATAGCCTGTACAACAACCTCAACGCCGCTATGGGTTGACAGGTGAGGTTTGGGAGGTTGTGGATATTACGGTTTGTGAGGGTTTAACGTCCTAAAGCGACTCAGACTGGTACGCCGTACTGAAGAGCTCGGGAAACTTCGAGCGCCTGAAGTTCATTTAACGTGCACAGACATCGCAGAGTACACGGGCCTCTAGCATTTCGCCTCCATCGAAATGCGACCGCCGCGGCCGGGATCGAACCCGCGTCTTTTGGGTCAGCTGCCGATCACCATAACTACTGAGCCACCATGGAGTCCAAGGTTGTGGGATAGTTGTGGGATAATATGGCCACAGTATTGTACAGGGCAGCGTTAATTATTACTCAACTGGAAGGCCTTTATCCTCGAGTGGCCGTAGCTGAGCCGATGATGATGATACTGATGATGATCACTGTCCTCTTACAGTTTGGCTGCCTTTTGAAAGGAGGTCCCCTATATTTATTTATGGTCTGTTACTCCGATGTGAGCAGTAGGCCTAACAATAATTATTACAGGGCGCAGTTGCAGAGACCATAAGCAGTGTGCCTTCGGATTTTTAATGATAGAATTGCAGCCTAGCATGAGGAAACAAAAATCTCGAGACGATAGTCAGATCACATCTATAATAAAAATATTTACAGCGTGAGCCAGAAAATTAAAATTTCTCTATCAACCAGCGTTTGCTTTACATTTAAATTATATGCGGCTACATTCACAGCTGACAGGAGTCTAGGCTAAATACTTATTTATATTATCTGCTTTAATGCAGATCAGAATACTCGCGCAAGTCGGTCATGCGCTTCAAACACTGGCAATACTTCAGAGAAATGAATAGCATTAATTTTCTTGCCCGAAAAAAAAAAAGAACTCTCAATAGCCTAATATGTGCGGAAAAGTGAGCAGAAATAAGAAATTTTGTGCTGTGTACTATTAAACGATCGCAACGATAACTTACTTGGCATCAATGGCCAATAAGCTTAAGGCAAGTCTGGAAAGAAAAAAGCTAATCCGTGCTGCACCTGGATTACCATAATGCATGTAAAACAGTAGGTTATTCCTTAATGCAGTAGATAGCTTCACCTCGCGGTTCTCTTCAAGTAGTTTCGAGAGAGCCTCGTGTATTCTTCGAGGCCATCGTCTGTGCTCGCAAACACATGGATGCTCATTTGGCGTCCAGATGGGCTTAGACCTGTATTGTCAAGGCGGGCTCCCAGTGCAGGAGACCGGTCAGGAGGGAGTCCGAACACGGGAGGGTCAAAATGCTCTTGTGTAATGCGTGTCATGCATTAATGAAACAAGAAGCTTAACTTCTCAGCAGCTTATTGAACTGCGACAGTTACAAGCCGATCCGTCATCGGCACCCGTAAACATGTGGTGGGCGAAAAACGCGTTGACGCGTGTGCAGGCTTTCAGCGGTATAGGGGGAAGCAACGCCAAACAGATCGAATCACTGCCCCCCCCCCCCCCCCTTGCTCCTCCTTCTCCTCCTCCTCTTTCTTCTTCTGCCTTTGCTGCCAAGAATAGCTACACAAGAGGTGCAAATCTAATCGCAAGAGGATAGCGCTCGAACGCGCGCACGAGATGGACAAATAATAGAAACTTATCACGACCGATCACGGTCGCGCATCACCTCGTATAAACGCCGAACGTCCGCACAGGGCGGCAATACGTGCGTCGGGGGGTGACGCACCGATTTCCTCACTTCGATCCGGCTGCAACCACTACCGCCCCTACGCAGTCTGCCGCGATCGGCCACGGCTATCCGGCCCGCCGAATATTCTTAGCCGCGCGGCTCCGCTGCAACATTCGTACCGCACGACTCCCGATTCGAACAGAACGCCAAAAGGCTACACTGCTGTAGATAGGATGAATGTGTATGGACGCAAGGTACGTGTGTGAGAGAGGGTGGTCTTAGTTAGCCCCTATCTCTGCGTCCCTTTCCCGTGTATATTCCCTCGCTTTCACTCTCTGAACGCTTTCCCGCTGACTGAGATTAGCGGTCAAATCGTATAGAGGCCTGACTGGAGAGGAGCATTCCGGCGCGCATTCGCGGATCGCTGCGCTTTCTGCGCCAGCGACGGGCCACCGTTCGAGTACGGCAGGCAGGGCACGTCGTTCGGTTCAGTTGGGAGTCAATCGCCGCCGCTCGGAAATGTCCGGGCCAGCCGGCCCGAAAAAAGCGACGGAGGACTGGATTCGGACCTGAGCTGCGTGTACGCCGCGTTAAGTGTTTCGGTTCAATTTCGGGGTCTGTATACCTTCCCGCGTCCGCCTCTGTCTTCGACGGGGAAATGGAGAGGCGTTGTAAGAAGACTTCCAACTTCGCGGATGTACATTTAATCTGGTGTGAACTCGAGGCGGGAAGATTGAAACAACACCAAGCCGCCGCGACCGCCTCGGGGCTAATCTCGGCCAGGAAAAAGGACGATGGTCGTGACTCTGTGTCGCCCACGATTTTTGGCGCCTTAAAACACACGTACGCGTGCGCACATGGCTGACGGCAAATGCCGCGCGGTTTTCCCATTCTATTAAAATCGACGGCCCACGCCAAAGGTCGAGCTTTGTTTTGCCTATGGTTTGATGATTCAGAGCTACGGTATGGAACAGAAATGGAAAGCCTTACGGTCTCGGCCTCTTGTCCACAGTACATTTCAAAAGTTTCCGGGTCACTTAGAGTGTTAGAGGAGAGTAGGGCAAAACGCAAGACGGGGCGAAATGTGACATTTTGGTATACTTAGCGCCTCCTAACTTTCAAACGTGTAACCAAAATAATTTAATATGTATTTGGCACCACCCGCCACGTGTTTACAGCAACATAAGGGAGGCGAGGTTGAGTTTTTCAAACCAAGAAAAAAATTGCGGATTGAGACTAGGTGGACTAAAAAGTGATCAAAGAGGCATTTAGTTATTCAATTGGTCATCGATGTTATGCACAATTTAACAGTTTTTCCCCTCGCGTTTTTAGGAAAGAGGAAAGAGGTGTTTTGGCAGAAAGCATGCGTGGGGCAAAATAGGACATTGTGGTATCCTTGAGGGCCTAAAATAAACGTAATAATTTCATTGCTAGCTCCAAAGCGCTACCCTTGTTTTGCCGCCCCCTAGGATAGTCAGAACGTACAGAAGGGAACCATTTGTTGCCGAATACCGTCCAGAATACGCGAAAAAAGCTACGAGGAGGAGCAAGGAGCTACGATGTCATCAAGCGTTTATGTTTGTGAAGACGCCCACCGTGTAAAAGAAAAGAAAATAGCATATGAAAGGCAGGAATTGCTTAAGATATCTTTGGAATCTGAGCGGTGGGGACTGTCCGGCGGGCAAGAGCAGCTACATTTTAACAATGGTGCAAATGCTGTTCAGTCGGATGTATAAAATAAAATTCAAAACCTCGTGTTCACTCACTGGTAATCGAACGATATCGCGTGTTCATGTAAAAGGGTTGAGCCAAAAGCAACAACCGTGACATGAAAACAGAAAAAGAAGATTTCGACGAAAGGAGGACGTTAGAAATATCGCTTGTAGAGGCTACACGCTCTGGCCCGGCTGTAGGTCTGAACGGTCTGTAGGGGGTCATGGCACAATACAGTGCCGGCTTCGGTCTGGCTACGGTGTCTGTTATGCGGATAGCCTCGCAAAGATTGTCAACGCGTACATGTAGACAACTTAGTGTGCAAATTCATTACAGGGCTGAATTTTTGAAGTTTTTGACGTTAATTTTTGAAGGACGCCTCATTTTGCCCCGCTGGTTAGTGAAAAATGCGACATTTCGAAGTGTTAAATATAATTAAATTTTAGGTTTGTTCCCACTTAGCCGGCCTTTTCATATTTAGTGAGTGGGATTCCAGGATGGTTGCAAATAATTCTGCCATACTTGTTTTTTTTTTACACCTGTGGATAATAAAAACAAGGCGACAATTTGCAAATTTGTGCCGCGTTTAGCCAAACTGTCCCCTGCTGTTCTTCTAATTGTCTAATGCATTTGGAGCATCAGGAGCATGACATAACGTTCACGATGCGTCGTCGTCGGCTACTGGCACAGTTGCACGTGTGTAGAGCCTTGAGACTGATTGAAGAGCATTGTACTGTAGCCATACTATTTTGAGAATGTGCAGAAAGTCAGCAAACAGCTCTTTTCTAATGGTCCGATGGACATCAATTTCGAGCGGATGTTTTTCTGTTCACGATTTAAGTTATTAAGCACAATTCAGTCGTGCCTGTGGCCACAATGGACGTCCCAGTTGTTGGACATATAGAGTAAAAAATATACCATTCTACGTATCTCTTGAAACACACTGGTCGTCCACGCACGAACGCCGAAGCAGCGTAAGGTGATCTGCGTGCTATCCTAACGTAGTGGTTTTATTTATGTTGCTTTTGAGGTGTTTCTAGGACGTTCGGAAACGGTATTTTATAGAACGGATAATACTTTTTCCCACGCAAGGCATTTGCTCCTCAAAAACGCATTAGTGTAAAAGCGACAAGTACCCCGTTTATCTGTTACGACGAACAGGAAGTGTCGGCCTTAGTCGAGCGCACCGCAGATCCTTGTCACGAAAGCTCATGTTTGTCTAATCCCAGCTCTGGCGTCGATGTCGAGTCTCGCGCGATCAGATCGTGTGTCCATTTTCCCGCGGAATGGTTACGGAATTTGTTGTCAGAAAGATGATGTCGATTGAGAATTGGATCAACCCGCATTTAAGAGTTAATCTCGGAGTAGAGACTGCGACGGAGAGCAATCTCTCGGCACTCGTTGCTTCCCTTGTCAGTTCATCAAGGAAAGACCGCTGCGGAAAAATGTCGTGCGTTTTGCGTTACGCCAAGCTTTGTAGACTGAGCGGAACAACTTCCCGGAGAAAACGTATAAACTGAAGGCAACGCACGAATGCTGTGCCTCCTTGTTCAAAACACTCAAGTGAGACCTTCCGAGGAAGAATTTAATTTGAAAGACGTGTGCGGCGTTTCTATCTGTTAATCTTCTAAGACCACATTCTAGAACAGGGAAACAAGGCATATCCTCACCAGATCCGAGCAAAAGTTCGGCTTATCAGCGTTAATCAGCGCGGGCTGAGCACTTTTATTTTTATTTCTCTCTGTTGCCCGTGTTAGCGTTAATATTAAATAATCCAAGCCTTCATGGTCCCTGAATGTGCACAAAGGTGTGCAGCTTTAATTAGCCCCAATAGTTCTTCCTTTTTGAGCTTTATACTTTCTCTGTGCAACGGATCTCACGGCCAGAAGTATTGTGGAAAATATCGACGAAACATCTTTCCTCCGAGTCATTGACCTCGTATAGGTCCCAGCGCAGGCGGGACAAAGCGAAAACGAGGCCACCCATGCACAAGCTCGAGATATATAGAGCCGACGGAGCAGTGGACGGTCCGAGTCCAAAGGCAACCAGCGCAGCCCTAGCAACCAACCACGACCACACCACCCATTTCAAACTCGAGCGAAAGCAATTCCCGCCGCCATACCTGGTCCCTCTCGAGGGAGCAGCAGGTGACGTGGAGAAGACTTATGACCGACTCTTTCCCCGACGCAAATGTGCATTCGTACATATTTGCTAAAATCTCAAACTCAAACTAAGCTATTTTATATCACGTAATCCGGGACTTTAAAGCGCATCCTTCACTCCCATAACTCATTATTGCTCACTCACCTGACGCGTGGCTTTCAGTAAAGCCCAGCGACGACAGAGACACCCAAGGCCGTCGAATGGGCCTAAGCGTTCCGACACCTGAATGGCCTGGACTTCACCTACTGACCACCACTTTACTGTACTTTCGTTCGATAGTTTTTACTCACTTCATTCCACAAACTCAAAACCCTGAGTGCGGAGCAATGGGAGGGTCTGCTCACCAGCAGCGAGCTCACAGCCCAAAGGGCCCTTGTGCAGCACGCATGCGAAGCAGCAAGACTCAGCAGAGCCCTGGAATAGGGGCCCGACCTTGCGAAGAGGCCAGACGTCAACGATGAAGACGACGGCCCACCGCTAATCTCATTGAGATTTCAATAAATGTTTCTCTCTCTCTTACTCACTTGTCCTCTGTTGATATTGAGGAAAAGCGCATAACTGGATCTCGGGGTCAGTGGACACACCTCAGTCGCTCTCTGAGGATAGTGGAGGTGGAGACGCCAGACGCACATTGCTCCTGGAAGGATGCTGCCATTATGAAATATATAATTGGTTTTTTTGGGAAAGGAAATGGCGCAGTATCTGTCTCATATATCGTTGGACACCTGAACCGCGCCGTAAGGGAAGGGATAAAGAGGGAGTGAAAGAAGAAAGGAAGAATAGGTGCCGTAGTGGAGGGCTCCGGAATAATTTCGACCACCTGGGGATCTTTAACGTGCACTGACAACGCACAGCACACGGGCGCCTTAGCGTTTTTCCTCCATAAAAACGCAGCCGCCGCGGTCGGGTTCGAACCCGGGAACTCCGGATCAGTAGTCGAGCGCCCCAACCACTGAGCCACCGCGGCGGGGCCCCATTATGAAATGAAAGATTGAAAATTGGTTTTGGGGGAAAGGAAATGGCGCAGTATCTGTCTCATATGTCGTTGGACACCTGCACCGCGCCGTAAAGGAAGGGATAAAGGAGGGAGTGAAAGAAGAAAAGGAAGAAAGAGGTACCGTAGTGGAGAGCTCTGGAATAATTTCGACCACCCGAGGATCTTTAACGTGCACTAACATCGCACAGCACACGGGCGCCTTAGCGTTTTGTCTCCATAAAAACGCAGCCGCCGCGGTCGAGTTCGAACCCGGGAACTCCGGATCAGTAGCCGAGTGCTCTAACCACTGAGCCACCGCGGCGGGTATGACGTTATTTTGCTTTCCGCGTTTCGGCCACGGGTTTCAGGTGTGGGCTGTAGTTCATGGGAAGTTTAAAATGTAGGCGTGTTGAGAGGGGAGGGGGGGGGGGGCTGTGGAGGCTTCTGTCTGTAGTTGTCGCCATACATGTTCCTATGGTTTGGTTAGGGATGTGTGGCCAACGAGGTATAACCTGCGAGTTAGCCTGTAGTGTTAAGTGATGACGTTGTGACATTCCTTGTGTGTGCTACGTGGTACATTCCTTGTGTGTGCTACGAGGTGCATTCCTTGTGTGTGCTACGAGGTTCCGCGTTCGACGGCGCGGCGTAGACGGAGACCCAGATGACAGCGGCATCATCAATTACCCAGCCATGCTCTTTGAGTGACGACCAGAACGAAGGGACCCGCCGCCGTCGCCGCGGGGAAACGGGCTTATCCTCCCCAATTGGCGTGGCGGTTCCAGGGGCGACCCTCCCGAGCACATTCCAGGACAAGGGAACTGTCAGCGGGCCAGAGCGCGCCTTACCACAGCCGACGCTATGCGCTACCTCGAAGACAACCTTCTTTCCCTCGGACTCAACACGTGAGGGGGGCGAGACAATAAGTGCGGTGGTATGTTTGTGCGCCCAAGTGAAAGCCCTAGCCCCCCCCTCCTTCCCCTCCGGCGTGGGCGTCCTCATTCTAGGGAGTGTGGAGAAGAGGATATAAAAATCGAGAAGCAGTACGGAAGACGCACGCTCAGGACGACATCGTTCGCCAAGAGGGCCTTCAGCGCCGAAACCCGACGGCGTGCAGCTACCACCAGCAACCGCTCGAGCCCAACTCCGGAGCCACTCCATCGCCCCCATGAAGTCGTCGGCACGTAAGCTCGGACGCCCCAGCCTCTGAATCTTAATCATGTATAATTATTGAATATATCTGTTTGTTTAAACTGAGCCATACGGTGTCTCTTTGCCTCTCCGTCCCGTGTGGACCTGCGCATTATGGGGGTCATCACAACGTGATAGGTAACCAGTGGGGTAAAACCTCTTGGGTCTTCACCTTGTGGGGCCCGGTTTGCCAAACCTCGGGCAGCCGCATGTGCTGCGGAGTACCCACGCAGTCCAGCATGTCCAGTTGTCCACCTGATGGTAACGCCTGTTTCTAGCAAGGTTTGAAGGAGAATTCTTAATGCCCTCATGATAATCCTCCAAATCAGGAAAGCTCTGGTGCGGTTTCGGAGTCAGTAACAGTGGTAGTGCAGTTTATCTGCGATACTGCCAAGGAAATAGCGGTTTCTTGTGCGCACTGCGTGTTGTTGGCATGTACTGTCAGCCCTGTGACCATATGCGATTGATCGACGAATACCATCGCGGTCATTGCTGCTTTGGATGAGTAGTCAGGACTAGCACTGCAAAAAAGGGAAGGAATGTGAACGAAAGACGGGGAAACTAAAGAGAAAGCGTTCTTGCACGCGGTAGTTCGCCGCAAGATAGTAAACATACAGGCGCACGAGGGTTAACAAGGCGTCAGCGCCGCGCATGCACGCTACTGCGTCGCCGGGCACAGCCGGTTTCAAAAAGGATGCGCTCTCGAGGGGGCGCAGTAATTGCCGGAGCCGTCCGACCGGTATGGTTATCGGAGTAGCGGCTTTGGGCGCGTGCCTCGAAGCGTGCTGCTGCTGCTGCTGCCGCCTATCGCGAGGAAGCACCTAGCGAGCCTCTGCCGAGGGAGAGAGTTGTGATTGGGGGCAATCAGTTTAATGAGCTTCGGAGACTCCCATCTCCGTACGCGGGTGCTTCTCTACAGGACCTTTCCTTCTGGGTCTGCTTTTCTTCCTTTTTCTTTTCCTTCTCTCTATCTGTGTGGTTTTTCTTGCTTCCTTTTTCCCGAAGAGACCCAACTTCCGCTAACCTGACCGTGCACAGATAACGCGAATTGGTCGAATTATGCTAAGCGGTCGAATTAGGGAAAGAGGACGGAAGACATTGGCGCTGCATGGCGCCTTCGCACGCGATCCAATTAAGCGCGTTAATCGTGTTAAGTGGGGCGAAATTAGCGCGACTGCCACGTGCTCGAATATATTCAAGTTGTCGGACTGAAAGCCGCAGCCAAATAGTTGTAATCATGCGAACTTCATTATGACTTGTATTTGCTGATTAGTACGGGGAAAAATAACAACTCAGTTTATTACAAAAAACGAACATCGTTCAGGTTGTAACAGCGTGACGAAAAAAGAAAGCAAATGAAAGCACAGTGTTGCCTGCATCAGTAATCCACAAATGTCGAGCGGTAGGAATGCATGGTTACACAGACAGTGAATAATCTAGGAAGAAAATTTCGACTATAGAGCACGACAGGTTGCAACCATGTGTATCAGTAAAAGACGGGCCGAATTTTTTTGTCCGCTGATAACCGCGATCATGCATTGCTGCTTCGTGGATGATGTGTGATGCGTGCAGCTCCTACTCATTTATACGGTGACGCGATGACTCTGTGGCTTGGCGTTCGCCTACTAATCCCAAAGTCGCGAGTTCAAATCACATTCATGGCAGCCGCATTTCAATGGAGGCGAAATGAAAAAAAAAAGATTATCCGACGATTACACTTCTCGGTGATGCAATTTTTGAACGCAGCTGCTGCCGTGCTGTAATCGTGGGCGACCGCATACGGAACAAGGAGTGGTAATTGGTTTTTTGTGGAAAGGAAATGGCGAAGTGTTTGTCACATATCGGCGGACACCTGAACCGCGCCGTAAGGGAAGGGATAAAGGAGGGAGTGAAAGAAGAAAAGAAGAAACAGGGGCCACAGTGGAGGGCTCCGGAGTAATTCCGACCACCTGTGAAACTTCAACGTGCACTGACATCGCGACTCTGGGTTTCTGATTAAGCAGAACGCGCAGCGATCTGCCGCCGCTGAGCCTCGCCTCGGGCGAACGGATGGCGGCGCGTGCTACTCTGGCGCCATCTCTGGTCGCCGCCGCGGAGCTCGTCTTCACGATGTTGCCATCTTCCATCCTTCGCTGCGCTTTGCGTTCGCTCTCTTATAGCCGGAGCTACACTAGGCTGATACCAGTCGAGCATTCCGCGGTACATGCGAGATGCCAGTTGTGCGCATGCGCCGTTACCATGGCAACCGTAAAAGGAGCTGTGGGTGTGCCGCGCGCTTTTCTGGTACATGGAAGAGGCAAGTTGTGCGCATGCGCCGTTACCATGGCAACCGGTGGGAAGCAGTGGGTGCGCCACGCGCTTCGTCACCGCCGTCGCCGCGGCCGCGCACCCGCTCCACCGCCGAAGGTGAATGTGACGTCACGCGGATGAGCAGTTTTGCGCATGCGCCGATACTATGGTAACCGGAGAGACCCCACACCTGCGCCGCGTTCGTCACCACCGCCTTGCCGCACGCCGCTCTATCACCCGAACCGCGCGTCGTCGCATGCGCAGCATTGCGTATAAAAGGCGGAGATGTAATCGGCGGCTGTATCGCAACGCTTGATATGGATGCGCAGAAGGAGAGTCCAGCCGCTGCTAAACGGAGGTATAGACAAGAGAACATTAACTCTTCCGATCCTGAGGTTGTCGCCTGGCAGTTGGCTACTCAACAATAGAGAGAACGAGCGACAGAATGCAAAGAGAGCAGCGGAGACGCCCGAACAGAAAAAAGGGACTTAACAGAGTATGCTGAGGCTCAAACGGAGGCGCAAGACTGCCGAGCGTAATAGACGCCGCATTGCCGTCGAGATGGAGCCTATGGAAGGCGTCAGTCAACGGCAACCAACCGAAGAGGATGTGAAGGCCCGTCGTGTGACTGATCACACCATTCGAGTTTCCGAAAGTGCATCTGCGACCCGGACATTTGAAGCAGACTTCGTGAACAATCAGTTTGGACACATTTGTAGTGTGTGCGGCAGACTGTGGCATCAAAAGGACTTGACACCAGTGAGTAATCCAGTGTATGAAACTTTGCGTTTGGCATTACCAGAACAGAAAGCTCATCCAGGGAAACGTACCTCCCGCTACGTGTATCCTGGCATAGCGGACCTAAGCCACTGCCAATTTTTTCATCGTCAGCTGTGCTCCCCGTTCGCTCGGTTACGCCCTAGGAACGACAGCGACGCCGCCCAACGCAGGTACGGGCGCCTGAGAGCTGCGCTCTAAACCGGCCGTGTGCTGTGTGATGTCAGTGCGCGTTAATGAACCCCAAGTAGTCTACATTGGACGTTTTTAGCATACCGGAGACGTACTAGCAGAGACGTACACCGGTATACCGGACCCCTTCTGCGCACGCGCAGTGGCTCCTCCTGACCCCAGCAATGCCATGCGCATGCGCAGGAGGGCTCCGGTAAACCGGTATACGTCTCCGGTATGCTAAAAACGTCTATTATTCGGGAGCCATTCGCTACTGTGGCTCTCATACCCCCATGTCTCTTGGAGACGTTGAAACCCTACATACCACGTTCGTGGTGACGTCACGGTGGTACCACTTCGCATTCAAATGAGCAAAACGATTTTAGCGGCAGCGGCTGGCCTCTGACATTTCTATCGGTTGTTTCTGTTTTGAGGTCTTGGAAGCTTTATACCGGACACTACAATTTCCGTGTCGAGCACGTCCCGGTCACTGCTGCATCGCCGGCAACGAAGAAGCTGACGACCTCGCGACCGCTGCACACCAACTACCTGCCAGCGATCTGCTCCTTGCGCTGGAGGACGTGCGTGGGGTCATCCATGACCATCTTCGAAAGCAGCACCCCTACCCACGCATCGCGGGAGGTGAGCGCATCGACAGTGTCACCGGCTGTCGCGCACTTACACGGTCACAACGTGCAATGATCCTCCGCGCGCGCATTGGCTGCGTGTGGCCCGAGGAACGACGGGTGCGCCACGGAATCGCGACGAGTGATGTGTGTGACGGATGCGGTGCAGTGGAAACACTAGAACACCTGCTCCTTCACTGTGCCGCGTTCGCCGATGCTCGTCGCGATAAGCTCGCGGCCTATAGGTTGCAGGGCATACTACCAGACTCCATCAAGACGCTATTGTGGCCGCAGGGCAGTGCGCGCACTCGTGAGCGAACTTTGGTGAGCCTCTGTGCATTCCTCGAACACACGGGCTTGACGTCCCGTCTGTTCTCCGTCAGGTAGTTACACGCAGTGACCGAACGCCCCGCGAGTTCTACCTTGAACGATTAATAACTGGACGCCCCACTCCAGTTGTAACCAACACAGTGCTGTGCACGTGTGTGATTCAATTCCTCTAAAATGAACTAATCACGCGCAAAACCTGGACACATTTCTTATTGTGTAAATAGTTTGTACATATTACTTCTCCCCCTATCCTCTATTCCTGTCCTCTCACCTCTTTCATTTCATTTCTCCATTCTGCCTGCTATCCTTCATTTCCGCTGCCCCAGCTCAGGTGCTTCAGTATCGATGGCAGATGCCGGGGCTAGCAAAAATCTTTTCCTTCCTTTTTACTATTACTTTTAATAAAACCACTACCACCACCACCACGTCTCGGAAGCGAAGCACTACTCGCACCCTGACGGCTGTCCACCGACACTTTGCATCGCAACAGACGACCACAATCACTTCCGCCGCATACGATTACTGTGTGCTATTGCATCCGGAGTTTAGAACTGGTGCCGCCGCGCTTGTTCTAAGCCCAGGATGAACTACAAGCCCTTTCCGTGGCCGTGCTTATCTCAGCAGTCCGTTTGGTTCAATAGAAACGGTAGTTAAGGCGGTGGTTCTGTTCCGTTGCGGTGAAGGCTTTCTCGTTTCTTATTACCTTAACGTCAATTTTCATCACTCTCTTTTCTTCGGATTGGCTGCTGCGACTTTCGATGGGTTGCGATTGTCACGACCTGAGGAGCCGTGCAGGTAGGCGTCGGGGAGTACCCAAGACTGGGAGCTTTTAATTATAGAGCCAGGGTCCAGGTCACAGAGCCAGTGCGCCTCGAGAGCCAACCACCGCTTCGTCGTCGTTTCGACAAAGCGAGGAGGCCGCGCGGCGCGTTAGACACGTGGTACTATGAGTAACTTAGTGTTGTGCCGTGTTTATGAGCCCTCCTTGGACGGGGAAACGAAGCATTTCACATTTAATCCGAAGCAGTGAGGTGACCATAAAGGAAGAAGAAAATTGACAACGCAGTCATCGAAATTCGGTTTGTGAGCAGCTGACAACTTTGTCAAGAAAGACGAAGTCTGAGTCTACACGTGGTACTAGTGCGCGCAAAGAACGTTCGATCATCGAAGGCATCCCGGACATCTGCAGTGACAGCGTACCATCTACTTTGAATAAGATGGATCCACGGGAGCATAGACCAATTGACGGCCTGGGCAAGAGGTCGTTGTACTCGACCACTTTCCATTCCTCGACGCCTCTCCACGACCCTTACCTGGAAAAGGGACTGTCTGATGCAGCACCGGCCACACCATCACCACCGCAAGACGCGCTGGTGATAGACCTTCCTAGTGCACCCTCCGAAGCAATGCCCCTGGACGAGACTGGGACTGACGCCTCTCCACCGGAATCCAGTGTTAGTGCACCCTCCGAAGCAATGCCCCTGGACGAGACTGGGACTGACGCCTCTCCACCGGAATCCAGTGTTAGTCCGCTGATACAGGACAATACTAGTGAGGACCACCATGTCAGTGAGGGCATTGCACAGCCGCTGGACTTTTCAGAAGAAATGTTCACGGATATCGCCGATGGCAACAAGCTCAGCCTGGACACTTCGCGCAAGAAGAAGCATCGAGACCCCAACGAGCCCCAAATTCCCGTCTCTGCGTATGGGATGTTCTTCCTCGACACCCGAGCGGTTATCAAGGACCAGAATCCCCACGCCAGCTTCAGCGAGGTCTCCAAGATAGCAGCGTCAATGTGGGAAGGTCTCGATGAGAGCCAAAAGAACGAGTACGCCAAGAAGACTGAAGCTGCCAAGTGCAAGTACCTCAAGGCTCGTTCTGCGTACAGGTGCAGCTTAACGTCCAAAAGTACTGACGACCAGCCCGGCATGACACAAGAGAGCGACTCTGCCAGCTCACCGACTGCGGCGACTCCGCCGCCTGAGGAACCCCTGTCGCCAATGCAGGGTGGCAATCCTCTCCTGAACTCTGCAATGGCAGAAGGTTCCCCACCGCACGGGTACATGACGCTGCCACCTCCGCAGGACAAGCCCAGCTCCCATCAGCAGCTGCCTTCCACACAGCTGGGTTCTCCCACATTATTCCGTCAGTCACACCACCATGCAGAAGTGCAGAAGCACTGTCGTGCCCAGCTCGTGGCCTCTGGCCCGGTTTTCGTTCCTGTCTGCAAGGCTGGCCTGATACCGAAACCGTCGGCATCCCTCTCCAGTCAAGCTCCAGGCAGTAGCGGAGACGCGATGAATCATCGAAGACCTCTGAGTGCAGCAGCCAGCCGCAAGCGGTGCACTCGTAACGGCTGCCCAAACCCACCCGTTGAGTCGCACGAGTGGGACGGTGAGTACTGTAGCAGCGAGTGTGTCGTCGCACACTGCAAGGACGTCTTCGCAGGCTGGGTAGCGCAGCGCAGAATTGGGAGAAAGAGCCCTGCCAAGTGAACCGTACAGCCGTGTTGTTCGGGTTGCTAGCTAGCGCTTGCCTGGAAAGGAGAGCGCTCTTCAACTGCCCGATGTGATTTTTTGTGGGAGGCGCTATCCCTTGCCGCTTCCAAGATATTTTCTTTGTTTTCATACTTTCTTCATACTTTCGTTCGCTTTCAGTGTATTTTGCTGTGCCTTGTTCTCTCTTTGTTTTTCCGGTCACGTTTTGGCTGTAGAATAGTTCATTGAGTACATTAAACGCTCAAAATTAACTGCACCTGACTTCGTCATTGTGCTTCCTGGTAAGTCCTGACAGGAAAGCTCCGAACGTATGGTACATGGGCGCGTTCCCGCCGCTAATTCAGTTACGCCAAGTTGAAGTGCCAATGTTTGGTGAATAGGATGTTAGATGTCTTGGCTGTGTGTATGACAGTGTTGACTATACAGTCAGTAGTCGAAGGCACATGCAAGTTTATAGGGCTAAGCAGTGCCCTCAAATAAGCACGGCTAAGTTCTCAATGGACCAAGGACTACAGTATACGTCGTGCGCACTACCAAATAGCTTGAGTGAAAAGTTCAATTCAGGCCATGGAGCTGCCGCGGTGGCTCAGTGGTTATAGTGCTCGGCTGCTAACCCGAAAGACGCGGGTTTGATTCCAGCCGCGGCGGTTGCATTTCGGTGGAGGTGAAATTCTAGACACCTGGGTTCGAAACTGACCGCGGCGGCAGCGTTTCGATGGAGGTAAAACGCAAAGGCGCCCGTGTGCTGTGCGCTGCTGCTGTTGCTGTTGCTGATAGGAAGAAAGAAAAGAAAAGTGCACGGGCCTGCCTACTGGCTGAAGCTGAACCACGCTCGCTGCCGCGTGCTGAAAGTAGGAAAGTTAAAGGATAGGAAAGCAAAGATAGAAAGAAAAGGCGCGCGCTAATATGCCCCGGACCGATCCCGGAGGCAGTGCAATACTGGGCCGACCCGTGCCAGAGTGCTTCAAGCCAAGCACTCCGCCATATCCCAAAAATTAGTTTAATATCTTGGGTCCAAGGACCCGCAGCAGATATTAAATCAGGTGCTGTGCGATGTCAGTGCACGTTATAGATACCCAGGTGGTCGAAATTATCCCGACCTCTCCCACTACGGCACCACTATGTTCCTTTATTATTTCCCTACCTCATTTATCTCTTCCTTACGGCGCTGTTCGGCTGTCCACCGAGATATGTGAGATTGTTACTGCGCCGTTTCTTTTCCTTAAGACCAATTTTCATTTTTATTTCTATGTGCTGCGCGATGTCAGTGCAGGCTAGATTGAAAAAAAATTGTTTCTGTCTCACATTTCGGCTGACACCTGAACCGCGCCGTAAGGGAAGGGATAAAGGAGGGACTGAAAGAAGAAAGGAAGCGGTGTCGTAGTGGAGGGCTCCGGAATAATTTTGACCACCTGGGGATCTTTACGTGCACTGACATCTCGCACCTCCATCGAAATGCGGCCGCCGCGGTCATAATAATTGGTTTTTTTGGGGAAAGGAAATGGCGCAGTATCTGTCTCATATATCGTTGGACACCTGAACCGCGCCGTAAGGGAAGGGATAAGAGAGGGAGTGAAAGAAGAAAGGAAGAATTAGGTGCCGTAGTGGAGGGCTCCGGAATAATTTCGGCCACCTGGGGATCTTTAACGTGCACTGACATCGCACAGCACACGGGCGCGTTAGCGTTTTTCCTCCATAAAAACGCAGCCGACGCGGTCGGGTTCGAGCCCGCCGCGGTCCCCAGGTAGTCGAAATTCTTCCGACCTCCACTACGGCACCTCTTTTTTCCTCTCTCCCTCCTTTATTCCTTCCCTTACGCGCGGGTCAGGTATCCACCGAGAAATGTGACAGTTGAAAATGAAAATTAGTATTTGGGGAAAGCAAATGGCGCAGTATCTGTCTCACCTCGATCTCGGCTGACACCTGAACCGCGCCGTAAGGGAAGAGATAAAGGAGGGAGTAAAAAAAGGGAAGAAAAAGGTGCCGTAGTGGAGTGCTCCGGAATAATTTCGACCACCTTGGGATCTTTAACGTGCACTGACATCGCACAGCACACGGGCGCCTTAGTGTTTCGCCTCCATCGAAACGCTGCCGCCGCGGTCGGGTTCGATACTGCGTCATTTCGTTTCCTCAAAACTCATTTTCATTTCGTCTTTTGACTCCTTACACCGCACGGACGCCTCCTGCATTTCGCCTGTATACAAACGCGGTCGCCGCGGCGGGTAGCGAACCCGCGTCCTCGGATAGCAGCTGAACTCCTTACTAACTTAACCTGGAGGCCCCCATCATGGTCTCTTTCTCTTTCCCTGCTTTCAACTCCTCCTTCATCCCTTCCATCATGTCATGGCTGCGGAATTAATTAATTGGTTTTGGGGGAAAGGAAATGGCGCAGTATCTGTCTCATATATCGTTGGACACCTGAACCGCGCCGTAAGGGATGGGATAAAGGAGGGATTGAAAGAAGAAAGGAAGAAGAGGTGCTGTAGTGGAGGGCTCCGGAATAATTTCGACCACCTGGGGATCTTTAACGTGCACTGACATCGCACAGCACACGGGCGCCTTAGCGTTTTTCCTCCATAAAAACGAAGCCGCCGCGATCGGGTTCGAGCCCGGGAACTCCGGATCAGTAGTCGAGCGCCCTAACCACTGAGCCACCGCGGCGGGGCTCATGGCTGCGGAAAAAATTGGTCTTGGGGGAAAAGCAATGGCGCAGTATCTGTCTCACATATCGGCGGACACCTGAACCGCGCCGTACGGGAAGGGTTAAAGGAGGGACTAAGAGATGAAAGGAAGCTGAGGTGTCCACCGAAAATTGAGACATCTACTGCGTCTTTTCTCTCCAAATCAATTTTCTTTTTTTTTTTAGTTCAGGTGTCCACCAAGAAGTAAGACAGTTACTGCGCCCCTCTTTTCCTCATAATCAATTATTATTGTTAGTAATGAAAGCAGCCGTTATTTTTTCCTCACACTACGCGTAAGAAAGTCTACCTCCTTTAATGATGCAGGTTCGATCCCCGGTGCTGCCGGGTACTCACCGGTTATATAATGTGTACAAGTTTTATCGTGGCCTGATGCTTTGTGTCTGAGAATTGTATTGCTTGAAAATGGACCTTCGTCCCTACCTGGTGTGACGAAAATGCCTCACGCCATGGCGCTGTTTGGCTACAGATTCCATTGTGCCATTAAAGTTCATCATCATTGCAACTGTTTATTAATAAAGAAAATGTGAAGCAGCTGTCTCACTTAGGACGGACCATAGAGTTCCTCAATATTTTGTAGAGAGAAAGGTGGCGCAACCGTATATGCGAGTTTCTTAGACCACTTCATCCACCGGTGGAATGCCGGGAAGGCGGGGTTTTTGAAATTTATCCTACTCAATACCGTGACACCTGCCCCTGGTTTGACGCAAGTCTCATACTTTGTCTACGTTTCGAGAGGGGGGGGGGGGGGGGGGGCAAGCCTGAATCTTGAAAGACGACACATAGGTCTGACGAGCAGTGGAAGGCTCATGGAATGCCCGAGCAATGGAAGGCTGACTATAGCGTACCCTTGGAAGATAAGCAAAAGCTCGTCTACCAGGTTCGTGAAGCAGCTCGGGCCACTGGAGTTCTGGAATGAGGACCCCACCCATCTGATCTTCAAGCAACTCTCCAGACCAGTTTCTCAATGGAGTTTTTAATCTCTCTAAGCAATGCGAAAGAATTATGTGGCTAATCGGCAGCGAAACTCGGCGTTGTTGTCCGGACGAAATGATCCGAAATCATCATTGACGTCATCAGCACAGCTGCCATAGCGACCATAAGAGAGTCAACATATATACACCGAAAGGCCTTTTGGTCAAAGACCTTGGAGACATTAGTACTAGCTACTCACTAGTAAAAACTAGTAAAAAGTATAGTCAGCTAGCAGCCCACGATGAAAGACAATTTCGCATTCACGGCACGTGAGTAGTTGTAAATGCTCTCCATATTTTTTTTTTTTACTTGGCTTGGCTAATATAGGGCTGAAAACATGGAGTCTGCCTCTGAACAGGCAGCTGCACCGAGTTGCTCTCCTCTGTGCTCAAGTGAAATTATCTTTATAGCGCGTTTTTCACCTTTGCGATAAATTTAACACGTGTTAGTGCGGGAATGAAAGCATTCACCGCATTTCTTCGACGTTTGCCGCAAGAAGAGTCGTACTGTTATGCCTGAATCTGCGCTTTATGCACTAGCAATCGCCAAACCAAATGTGAAACCTCATCTTCCCGACATTTCTGCGTATGTCCATGGTGGATGAAGCGTAGGGCTGCCTTCTGGGCCACCGCGGTGGCTGAGTGGTTATGGCGCTCGGCTGCTGGCCCGAAAGACGCGGGTTCGATCCCGGCCGCGGCGGTCCGAATTTCGATGGAGGCAAAATTCTAGAGGCCCGTGTGCTGTGCGATGTCAGTGCACGTTAAGGAACCACAGGTGTCGAAATTTCAGGAGCCCTCCACTACGGCGTCACTCATGGCCTGAGTCGCTTTGGGGCGTTAAACCCCCATAAACCAAACCAAACCTAGGGCTGCCTGCTGTCCCTCTAGGTGAAAATCATCATCAGCCTGAGACTACGCCCACTGCAGGGCAAATACCTCTTCCATATCTCTTCAATTAAGCCTGTCCTGTGCCAGCTGCGGCCACCCTATCCCGCAAACTTATCTCATCAGCCCCCACCTAACTTTCTGCCACACCCTGCTACGCTTGCCTCCTCTTGGAATCCCCCGGGTTCGAACCCGACCGCGGCGGCTGCGTTTTTATGGAGGAAAAACGCTAAGGCGCCCGTGTGCTGTGCGAATGTCAGTGCACGTTAAAAGATCCCCAGGTGGTCGAAATTTATTCCGGAGCCCTCCACTACGGACCTATTTGTTCCTCTCTTCTTTCACTCCCTCCTTTATCCCTTCCTTACGGCCGCGGTTCAGGTGTCCAACGATATATGAGACAGATACTGCGCCATTTCCTTTCCACCAAAAACCAATTATTATTATTATTATCCTCTTGGAATCCAGTTCGTTACTCTTAAGACCCAGGTGGTCGAAATTATTCTGGAGCCCTCCACTACAGCACCTCTTTGTTCACTTCTCTCAGTACCTCCTTTATCCCTCTCTCTTACGGCTCGGTTCAGGTGTCGGCAGAGATGCGAGACAGATACATGCGCCATTTCCTTTTCCCCAATAACCAATTTTCAAGCTCTGGACAACTGATGGTCCCTCTGGGTAATATTGAGAAACTTTATGGGCGGGCACCTGAACCACGCCGTGAAGCAAGGGGACTCCAAGAAGGGAGAGAAGCGGTAGGCATAGTGGAGGGTTGCCAGTATGAATTACACTACCAGAGGCTCTCTAACGTGCGCTGACATCACACGGGCACCTTTCGCATTTCCCTCCATCAAAATGGCTCATTCCAAAAAACTTTTTGCTTATGTGCTCTTTCGTGCGCGATGTCTTATCCCGCGCCGTTATTTCGTAAGACACTGCCGCAGAAGTGGACCATGCGCGCAGTGGCGCGGGGAAGCTCTGTGTTTTTGCGCGATGAAGAGCCCACTGCCGTAACGAGGCAGAGACACGCGCTGGCACGCGAAGAAGAGCGCGGCAGTGCATAAAGTAGGCGAAGCGCCGCCGCTGGACACGAGCAGCCGGAAACGCTGCCCCGCGAGTCGTGCGTCGCGGACAAGCGAGCCTTTTCGAAGGACATGCAGCAAAAAGGAGCCGCGCAAGAAACGGGAAGGGTACGATGGCGGCCAGTTGTGACCGAGCGTCTTCAATCACTCAACCTATAGTTGGCTGACAGAGTGTTATTCGGCTTGGGAACGCGAGGCGCTGACACATCCTGCGGGTAAGGATAGCTTGGAGAGTGTCACGCTCGTCGAAGGGGAATTAATTTCTATGTCGGTCGAGGAAGTAACCAAGGTGACACGAAGTTTCCTCTGATGTGGTGTCGTGCGCTGGATGATAGCCGGATTAACGTCCTTTGAATTTGGTTCGGGAAGGTTTTAAAGCAGCTATCGAGAGTAGTGACGGTGCCATACATTTGGGGTCGGCTACCATGAACGTGTCATTGAGACAAGCGTCTATATAAGGCTGACCTGGTGACGTGATATGACAGGCTGTGTCGCCGCATCGCGGCGCTCTGGAGCCCTATAATACCTTGCATCCGAGTTGCGAGGACATAATTTACGCTTATGTCTGTGGGCTTAGGGCCTGTTTCATTGAAGCGTAGTACCGCCCTTTCTTTTCCTTTCTATTGGAAGAGTTACTAAAATAGTTAGTTCTACTGCCTAAAAAAATATTCAGACTAATTTCCACTAACTGCTCCTTATCTCCAGTGTGCCGCTTAATGAGTACGTCTTCGGCTTCTGAACATGTCAAAGTTATATTAAAGGATTCTATTTTTTTCTAAGCCACTAAAATACGTTGTCCTGAGCCTGGAAGAAGAAAACGCGATTTTGGATCCACGAAATCTCTGTGGCACCTTCACAGGTTTATTTATCACTGGCACGCAAGTAATCAGATGTTTTCATGGCTTCTAGTCTGTGACCTGTTTTTAGCTCGGATAAACTTGTGCTACTTTTCCACCCGAGTACTTTCTTTGTTCCATTACGGCACCTCTTTCTTCCTTTCTTCTTTCACTCCCTCCTTTATCCCTTCTCTTACGGCGTGGTTCAGGTGTCCCAACGATATATGAGACAGATACTGCGTCATTTGCTTTCCCCAAAAAACCAATTATTATTATTATTTGTTCCATACCGCTGAGGCGAACATACTCATTCACAACTTGGCTCTTCATGGAACCCGGATAGCATAAAAGAACACTGTCCAGATTCCAACCTGTTACAAGCTCTGAGGACTGTCTTGTGGACGCGAAATAACAGACAACGATAACGCAACGTGGGGTTTTCTCGGCGTGGTGGAAGTAGCTCTCCTCTTGAAAGCCAACTAAACTCGGGACGACGAACCCGTCGTGGCGACGATGGACGGTAAAACGAGACAGAGATCTTAGGAAAACATGAAGGCTGGAAAGAGTTTTCAGACAAACGGGCTGAAATCGTGCATAATCAGAGTCGCTAAATGAAAAAAAAAATCCATGCCGCAATCATACAGGCTTTTCACTAAAATCTGTCTTCCTGGACGTCAAGGAACCACCACCACCACCGGTTCCGTACTGCCGTCTCTCACGCGAGAAGACCGGACAAGGCTGACCAAAAGGAAAAAGTGGACGCAGTCGCAAAAGGAAGCCTATATTCTGTGCAGCTCGAAACCGGGCCGTATATAAACACGTTTTTGTAAGAGTGGAACTGGGGCTTGCATATCTTACTCTACAATCGCGAAGCCCGCGGCGACGGCATTCCCAGTATTGTCCGTCTTCCTGCCTACGTCGCGATGCGAGCAAAAAAGGATGGGGGAAAGAAAGAATGAATGAATCAAGGTATGAAAAAACAAGCAGAAAGGCAGCGGTGAAGATGGAGGGAAAGCCGTTCATTTTTTTTTTTCGTTTCACTCCTTCTTTTCATTCTTGTTCCGTCATCCGGGTGCTCAGCTCTGATGTCAAGAAAGCTATGCAGTGCCTGCCATTCCTTGCTGGTAGCCCGTGTCGCGCTCGTCACCACCGTTAGGTAGACGGACACAGCGTAAGAGATGCAGGCAGCTTTTTGGTGACGGGTCTTTATACAGTCTTCGTGTAACCGAAATGCGAGACGCGTTTCTCTCGGGTTAGGCGCGGAATTGCATTACAAACTTCCCGTGTCCCGTTAGTAGACCGGACTTGGCGCGTCGTGGCAGATCTAAATTGGGCGAGTCAGCGAGTGAATAAATGTTTGCTCGATGAGCTGGATCGCCGTTCGCGCGTACGTTCCGCTGTGTCCTGTATAAGATCTAGGAAAAGCAGTGCGGATTTGTTAGTTCGAGCGATGAAGGCGGAAGTGCGTTTGCAGTATAAACCGCACTTAGAGTAAAAAACAAAACAAAAAATGTTGATCGCACTATCTAAAATCACGGCGCGAGGAAAATTGCTTTTGAACCATGCCTGGATACTGACACTATCACCTCCATTCCATTCCGCAACGGGACGCTTGAATAATCTTTTGAGGCAGCTTTCAGACCGCGCTCAGTTTCTGGACAGTTATCGCATTACGTTATTTATGTTCCTGTATGATTGGTTTCAGATCCAAGTGATTACTCTTTTGACTGCATCTGTTGAGAAAGCTTTCAAACCATGCTCGCTTTTGTGCGCACTTATTGCATCACGTTATTTACGATTCTCTATGGGTTGTTTCAGATCCACCGTGACAGCTCTGAATTGTGTAGTTTTTTTTTTTTACCGCAGCCAATTTTTCTCCTTTCTGGAGCCTCGTCGATGAAACTTATTTTATCGTGACTGTCTGCTCCACTTTCATTGACTCGTGCTTCGAACTTCTTTGCCGGGTATGTTTGATGATAAAGCCGGTTTATCGTGAGCAGCGCTCAATATAAATCGGCATGGGTTGGTTTCTCGTTATCTACCGTTTAATCAGTGGTTTTTTGGTTCAGCCTAATGCGAGAACATGGTGCGCTGGAACAGAATGGAAACTAATCTCATTTAGGTAATCCGCCTTTTTTTTTCTTTGTCCTGGTTACGCCACTCTATACGCTGCTTTGTGGCGGGAAAATGAGACGGCCGCCAATGCGAACACTTCTGAATCGTTCCGCGCACGTGTTCTTGGACTCGTCGGTAATTTGGTTATAAATAAGCCTACGTTGTTGCGTTAGAGAGGCTGGTCTTCCAACAATTCTATATCCTGGAAGTTTCTTTTTCCACACAGCAAGAAAGAGTTGCCGCTGTTAATATGAACCCCAAAATCTCCTGCCGCTAATTTAATCCGGACATCACTTGAGAGGATGATACAGTACGAACGGCCACATCTAAGAAGATACGCTCTTGTGAGTGCTTCGTCATTACCACATTCTTTCGTCACAAAGGAAAGAAAAAACAGTAGCCACACTGTTTCCTAAATGCAGCAGGTAGTCAAGGATATGCAATTGCTACGCCTGGGAAGAGCATTGAAGGCTGCCGGAATCAACTGGTCCCAGATATGGTACTGCTAAAATCTGTAAGTCGGACCCTATAGTAAATGAGGTTATAGTAAATACGATAAGGTAAACAAGAAAACACGCTATTAACATGTTGCCATTCCTGAAAACGGGGACAATGCTGTAGGAAGCGAACACGACGTCATTAAAGATCTTCATTGTATTATGATCACTAAACACGTGTACAAATACATATACTCCCGCCGTCATAAGTTTATGGGAGGCAATAGTGGTGAATAAATTTCATTTGTTTGCATCGCAAGCGCATTGTGTGGGATTTAATCGGGCACTGTATTGTTCGCACAATTAAAGTTAGGCTGTATATATCTATATATTCATGGGCGCTAGGGAAGAGGTGATAAAATTAAATTTATTCGCTAATATTTCCTTTCATAATATTTTGACTGCGGATGAACCATTGTTAAAAAACCTCAGCTGTCCCATCTCTGCTTCATCCATGAGCGATAATTAGCTTCTGCCGAAACTTCATCGATACTGATCTCCACTTAAGGCTTCCTTCTTGCTTTTTTGTCACAACTTTCGGGTTTTTGTTGATGTCGATTCAATATTGTATAATTCTGTTTCACTTTATTTTGTAGTTTCATTATTGTATACCTGTTAATACGTTAACCAACTGCCTTTGTTTTATAAGCCTTGCTGTCAAGCCGCTGCCAAGCTAAAGGGGGCTGCGGCTTTGTCAAGCTTTATCTTACAGCTTTTTCTGCGCCTCCGCTGTCTGTACCTTTTCAAGGCAGAAATAAAATTTGATCTTATTTGATTTTATAATGGGATAGAACCTTTTATGCACAGCTAGAAAATTTGCATGGGCAGCAAGGAAACGAAGGATGCAGGTTCAGTCCGTAAACCACACTACCGCATTAACGCTTCACACAGCGCTGTAGAATACTGCAACTATCGAGGATTTCTTGTGCCGAGCGCCTTCCATTTAATAGCGTAGAAGAGTGTCCGGAGATGCCAAATTACACAATTTGTTTTAAGCACTATAGCTAAACAGGCGAATTGGTTATACATTATACAACAGCGCGAAAGACAGGGACTGAAAAGAAGAGGACAGCACTCGACCTGTTTTCTTTTTTTGCGCCCCCTTCGTTCACTCTCTTTCCTCTAAGCAGTTGCATCCCATCCATAGCGACTGTGAACCCCACGTAAATTGTTCTCATAGCGGGATTATTTGGATTATCTGGATTTCAGGCGGTGTTTTCTTCCGACGAGGGAGGTTTCAGAGGAGCTGTCACAGTCCACTATGATTCGACTGGATCCGACATAAGTCAGAGTATTAGAAAGGATTGTTTTGATGCGTGGTACTGCAACGCGGACGTATTTGACAGGTTGGCTGTTTGCCCACAGGCTGGCACTGAGCAGTCCAGGTGAAGGGCATTGAGCAGGTTGTGTGCTATTAAATTGTCTGGAAATAAGAAAAACAGCGTCTGGCCCTTTACCAAAAATTAAATGCTTCAAGCTTCCCCGCTTTGGGGAAGTGGCATGCTTCAGCTACGAGAATTTTAATATGACGAAGTCAGACTCATGCTGACAGACCACGACAGTGTCGTATGTACATAGCGTTTTGTGTCTTTTTTGTTGAGTGTTTTTTTGGTTAAATGTTATGGGCCGAAGCCAGGCAATAAAGAAAAACAACATCGACTCCGTTTACGATGAAAATCTTCTTTGTAATTATCGTCGCAGGAAAATTGACACGAGAATACATGAAGATGAATTTTTATGGTGCAGGGGCAGCTTTGGTTAAAGAGCGCCATGGCACAAGGTAGCTTTTCCATTCACAAGGTGGGGTCAAAGGCCCACTTCCCAAGCATTTCACCCTAAATAAGAGGAAAGCTTTTACCGCCGGTGGGTACCCGGCGGCACCGGGGATCGAGCCCCGCACCTCCCGCATGCGAGGCGGATGCTCAAACCACTTGGCCACCGCTGCGGTCCATATAATACAATATAAAGGTGAGTTAACTACGTTCAGCGCAATCGCGGAAGCGTTGTTGAGAACAGCTTTGCGTCCAATTTAACAGGAGCTCGGTCGGCAGGCTGACGCGAGCGCGCAGCGGGACGGCCGGCCGTGGGTGCGTTTCGTAAGTCGAGCGGCCTTCCGCCGACCTCGTGCGGTCGCCGTCGTGCCGCCGACGGAGGCTGGAGGCGGTGGCCGCTGCAGTGCCGGCGACACTTTCCGCATGGCGCGCGCTCGCGTTGCCTATGCGCTCCACATTCTGCACTGGCGCTGCGGCGGTCGGTCGGTCGGTCGCGCCAGTGCCCAGGAATCGTCACGCACGGCGGCACTGGATCTCCACTTCCCCGCGCTGCTCATTTAGGGCCGGCGCTGGTTTAGAGCAATACCAGCGCATTAGCGCACGGCAGCCGAGCTGTGGTTTTCGTCGGTCCCTTACAAATATGGTCTATAGACTGTCTATTTCCTTCCTATAGATTTCTTTTTGTCTATTCGTAGCCTATAGACAAAACTCTTCTCAAAGTATATGGCCATAAATCTATAGATTGTCTGTAAACTGTCTACGTGATTTTTATTGCCTCTAAGACTATTGAGTTGAGTTGAGTTGTCGAAAGCTACAGGTTTGGTTAGCCTTGCTTTATCTGCCGGCAATTGCTCCACCGTAACGTCCCTTCGATATTGATAATGTCCTAAAGCCTGTCGCATCTACCCCGCTATGCGCACAGTCTCTTATAATAGCACACATTCTCTCCCGCAGTCACCATCTATGCACACAATCAATCCACACAGTTCACATCACAGTCCACTCCAGAAGTCACCATCTATGCACATATTAAGACGCAGTAGAACATAGGCCATTGTAGTGCCACAATCCATACACACATTCACTCACAGCATAACGTAGCCCACTCCGGAAGACACCGAGTGGAAACCAGACATGCAGAAGGGAGGCTGCACGCCTTCTTTTAGCATTTCTGCAGGACAGGGGTCTTGTTTCTAAATGGTGACAGCAGGAACGGACTATGGCCTACTGTGATTTAATGTGTGCGTAGATGGTGTCTAAGACTGTTCTCTGGGGCTTGGCTATAGAGAGTCTATAGACTTTATAGACAGAAGTCTATGGACAGTCTATAGACTGTATAAAAGATTTTCAAAGGGGTGAGTCGTTAATTGCGACTGCAGCGGTCAGCTGCTCATAGCCTTTACCTTTAGGTCCCCATTTTCCGCGGTACATTTAATAACCAGACAGCACCGACAACAAAGAACTAAGCAACTAGCGGTCCAATGGTGGACACCAGAGAGGCTGTGGTGCGTTTTGTTTAACTGTCTGGTGCAGGTTACGTTACTTATTAGCCGTGCAACACATCCAGAATAAGACGTATGAAAGACTGCCCGTTAATCGTGTGCGGAAGCAGTTACTGCGATTACGTGGAAGCCATTTAAAGGATTTATTATTGCCGAATTTCTCCAGTGTCAAAAATTATGACTGTGATAATCATAAAATAATAATGTAGCGTTAGTCCTTTATCCGCTCTTAGCCGCCGCGGTGGCTGAGTGGTTATGGCGCTCGGCTGCTGGCACGAAAGACGTGAGTTCGATCCCGGCCGCGGCGGTCGAATTTCGATGGAGCTGAAATTCTAGAGGCCCGTGCGCTGTACGATGTCAGTGTACGTTAAAGAACCCCAGGTGGTCGAAATCTCCGGAGCCCGTCACCACGGCGTCTCTCATAGCCTGAGTCGCTTTGGGACGTTAAACCCCCATAAACGATAAACCATCCTTTACCCGCTCAAACATGACAAGCGCATAGATGGCTTACCTCGCAGTCAAGCTGCTGCGCGAGCAGATTTCCCCGCCAGTACCCAAATGCACTTACACGCTTGTTATGGAGGCCTGACAATATACACGCCTCTTAAATGCGCATGTAAAAAAAAAAACGCTCGTTCACGGAGATACTGGTTAATTGGAAAGAACCACACAACGGGCGAAATTACTACAGAATATGGAACTACTGGTGAGTCTTTGGCGCACAAAGGTTCATTATCCTTTCAAAAGAGGCATAGTGTGATCGGACAGCGATGTCAATATTTTTGCAATTTGCGGCTGTGACACCGTCACCGGCTTCAGAATTGCTTATTGAAATGCTTGATGTGCAGCCGCGGACGGAGTCATATGGACCATACTTGATGTTGTTGGTATGTGGGATTTAACATTCCAGAGTGACACAGGGGCATTCAAGGACGCCGTAGTGGAGGGCACCGGATTAATTTAGACTCCCCGGGGTGGCCTTTAACATGTGCCGAAATCGCACAGCAAGCAAGCATTTTCGCATTTCACCTCCACTGAATTGCGGACTCCGCGGCCCTGCTCGATTCCACGACATTGAGATCAGCAGCCGAATCTTTTGTAAAACAGCGCGAACAAAGTCGGACCAGAACAAGAAGGACACGGGACGAGCGCTCGTCCCGTATCCTTCTTGTTCTTGTCCGACGTTGTTCGCGCTGTTTTACAAAAGATACATATATACCAACTCGCCCAACTGAACGTTCTTAAGCAGCCGAACGCCAAAACTGCTGAGCCACCACGGCGGGAATTTCATAAAATGTGGACAGCCACCGAAGACTCTTGTCTTCGCAGAAACGTTTGCCAAGGTTGTTATAGAGGCTTTTCGTATTACGTAGAATGTCCAAACAAGCAGGTCTGTCCGGAGATGAGTCAGGTTAGGTACAGACTGGCAGAGACCGCCATTAAACTAGGAGGATCCGGGATAAAGGGGATGGTTTGGGGTGAATCGAAACGCTCGCTACCGTCAGAGAAATGGAGCATAATAGGTACGGTAGAGAGAAGCCAGGGGGGAAAAATAACGGATAATCGAAAAAATTTAACCCAAACTTCCAAGCGATCGAGTGTTCTACGGTTCGTGTCAGGCATCGGGGCGGTCGCTAAAAGGTCAAAGGTTAAGTGTCCATTTTGCCACGACGCAACTGTCAGCAAGAAGCAGACACTTGTGTGTCCACTTTTTCTTCAGCATTGTGTAAGGCTCGCGGGCGGCGGCACTAGGAGAGCGGATGCGTAATGGGAGTGAGTCTTCGCGGGCGCGAGTGGCCGTCTGATCGCGCCGCAGAAGCGGCAGCACGCGCCACGCGTTCCAGAAAACCGCCCCCGTGGGTCCGTCAAAGTGGCCGGCCGGCAGGGTCAACGACGTGACGGACGTCCGAGGAAACCTCATTTCACGTTCCATTGCCCGCCACCGCAGGCAGCTGCGGCAACGGACGGCCACACTGCGCAACTGGAGGTAGCCGCCTCTGCGTGGGCATCGCGTCTAGCGGGGCTCCTGGAAAGCCACTGGCCCGTTTCTGGCGCGCCGGGCTGCTCGAGATATCCAGGCTCTGCGTCGCCCTGGAGGGAGACAAAGAGAGAGGAAGAGAGGGAGGGGTACAGCAAGTGCCCGCGTGTGGCGTCTGTCCTGAACAATGGTCTGGCACGCGCCTCGGCTGTGCTGTAGTATTGGTGACATGACGACACTTGGGCTAGTTAGCCGGTGTAGAACCATTTCGTTGTTGACGGGCGACGCCTGAGGCACGGGGCTTTGTAAGTGTGAAAGCCGCGTACGGGATCTCTTGTGCTTCAGTGCACTCCGTTTGTGTCAGCCCCTGGGCCCTTTCCACATTCCAGTGTCGGGGCGGGCGATGGCCTTGTTTTTAACGTAAATTTCTAGATCCGAGATCAGAGCTGCAGCGCACAAACCTATAATGTGGCTTTGTTGGGGCACTAGGCGCACTGATACTCGTTCAACGGGGTCGGTAATACCTTTCGCGGTGCTGTAAATGAAAATTCATTCAGTCATTCATTGGGTGATTGATTGATTGATTGATTGATTGATTGATTGATTGATTGATTGATTGCCCGCAATCATTCAAGTGGCTGCATGCAGTAATGTCTAACTGTGAAAGGAGAGGATGCGGCACCTCCGCTATGCCCGCCAGCCTCTGACACGCTCAAGAGTTCGTGGGCAATGCCTAAATGCCTGAGCACAGCGCCCTCACCCCTGCATTCTAAACACCGGGTCGGAGCAACTTCTTTTTCTGCTGCGTGCTCATGCGTGCATACAATGCCAGATCGCTAAGTCTCCCTTCCTCTGGCCTGCTGGCCATCTGCATGCTTCCCTGAACAGTCATTGTGTGCACTTATCGAAAAATAAGTCGTTCCTAAAGCATGACCGTCCCGTTCCACGGCCGACGGTATAGTTTCGGTTCCTTTTACGAAAGAAAGAAGGTGAGGGGGATAGGGGCTCCTCGAGTGAGCCATGCCTTGGTTTTCACATCGTCTTTTTTCTTTTTGCATGCATACTGAAAGGTGCTTGTCGTCATGACGTATCTTTTACGCACCACCACAGCGCTCACAGTGTATTTTGTGAATGACATTAATAAAGAAGAACGCGCAAGGCGCCAAAATTTTTTCCTTCAGTATTTCCAGGAAACAATTAAGTGTTCCTGTAGGTCATTACTTTTGCAACCGAAACCAATAATCACGGTCCACTCGAACCACGCAGCGTTTGCTTCCAGCTGAGGAAGGCTATAAGCGCCTTCAGCTTCCGCATTCTTGACAAAACAATCAGGGAACGGAAATTTCTGACTTTAGTTAGGGCAATTCAGCACGCACGAAAAGTAGGAAGTAGTACCATTTTAAATGGCGTTGATGTTTTCAGCTATAGTATACAGGCGGCTTTACTCCGACTAAGTAGGCCACAGCTGTAGGGCTTTCGCGTATTACTCACGGCAACAACTTGTGGTTAAACTTGTTGCGCAGTCCATGTCAGCATACGATCCTTCAGGCAACGGCCGTTTCCTTGGCAGAAAACATCCAAACGACTGCTGTAAAGAAAATAATGAAGTATTTTTTCCTTTTTTTTACCATGGTCTTAGTCAGCTGCTCTACGCAAACTGCCGCCAGTAGTATTTTGTGACCCCCACCCCCCTCTGTTATTTGTATCCAAAATTCAACCCTTATTTCGGCGCATGATAGCCTCCCCTGCTTAGGCGCCGTAAAACCCAACACACGGACTAATCATCAAGCTTGGTATCGATGTTTCATCGTACATTACCCTTTGCCCCTCCTCTTCCGCAGAGCTATGTTCAACGTCCTGTCTCTGAACAAAATATCCTTTTTATGCGTAAAGCGTTTCTTGATGAACAGCTGTTGTAGTTATTGTGGTCTTTCTGAAACCTCGAAGGCCGCCTATACAAGTTACGCTGACAGGCCCACTAACTTTGTTTGCTCGCACACCAGCCAGTACCGAGTGCACAAAACCTCCTGGACGTACACTAGCCAAATACTACCGTCTAAGCTCATTGGCTTGGTTTGGTTTGGTTTATGAGGGTTTATCGTCCCAAAGCGACTCAGGCTATGAGATACGCCGTAGTGAAGGGCTCCGGTAATTTCGACCACCTGGGGTTCTTTAACGTGCACTGACATCGCACAGCACACGGGCCTCTAGAATTTCGCCTCCATCGAAATTCGACCGCCGCGGCCGGGATCAAACCCGCGTCTTTCGGACCAGCAGACGAGTGCCATAACCACTCAGCCACCGCGGCGGCTCGTGTAAGCTCATTGGTATAGGCACTGCGCTCACTGCCACAATCTTGCGCGGAGCACACGTTCTTGACGGCCGCTCGCCGGGCCTTGTAACTCTGTCTGCACGAGCAGAAGGAGCAAACAAACGTTCCGGTGCTATTGAATCATCAAGGAATGTCGGATCCTTTGAGCCGTCTTATCGGGAGCATGCGCTGACCGCATACGTCCGGCCGCCCTTTTGTGCAGGCACAGCGGTCGTGACAAGCGATCGGCCGCTACGCGCCCCCGTCTTGTCCCCGCCTCGCGAGACGGCGCTCGACGCTCGTCCTTGCGCTTTCACCGCCGTCTCCTGGGCGCGCATACAGCGAGCCCTCAATGGGAGACGAGGCCTCTCTTAATTGGCGCCCCGCTCGGAATCATCTCTCTCAAGACACCAAGAGAGATCGGCAGACCGCGACCGCACAGCGGCGTCGTAGCCGGCGTCAGCTGATGTAACGTTCCTCAGTGGCAACGGCGACGCCAGAGAAGAACGGGACGATGCGACGTGGGTGACGCAATGTCCTCATCTCCCCGTCCGCCTTGTTCCCCCCGCTGGACAAGCCAGCGTCCTTCCGTCCGTTCTTGAGGCAGTCTGGGACCACAGCGTGATCGCTTGGGTGGCTCGTTAGGCTTTGTGATCGTCGCGTAGCCGTGTACGTTTGATTAAATAGACAAAAGGAATCCCCTCGGCTCGCCGGCTGCTGACGCTCCCTTTTTGCAAGACTACCGCTGCTCCTCGGCTTGTGGGCGGACCGCCAGAGCAAATAACGAACGGGCTGTGGGCGGTCCCGGCGCTTTCTCGCGGTGAGCTTCGACGCGACCTCGGGCGTTGCGAGGCGCGTTTGGCAATTGGACCCATTAGCGAGAGAATGGCGGAATGGCTCAGGCAGCGCGGTGACGAAGTCTGCGCGTCATTGTATCTTCGAGCACGGCCTAGTAGGTCGGTTGGGCTCTGTTGCGGTAGAGACGAGCATTGGACAAGCTGCGCGTGGTCCTTGACTGACGGCAGTCTACTGCCTTTTCTGCTATCTCCACACATGCTTGCTTCTTTGTTTCGTTTTTCGGGAGCTGGTGACTGGTTATAGTTTGTTACTTTTTTTTCGGTGGTTGTACAGCCGTGCGACAGGCCGTTTGTAGTGCGAACGCAAAGGTTGCACTTTGATTTATCGAGCACATCCGTTTTCCTTGGAAAATTGGCGTGCCGTTCCCTTCGTCTAGGTACAGAAAACAGGACGATATCGGCTCCGATCCCGACTTCATACGCAAAAATGTCCAGCTATTGAGAACAATATCTAGATCCAGTACCATAACTCAAGCTACACATTGCGTTTTAACATAAATACGTCGGCTGTGTTTGGCACGTCAGCAGAAAGTATTTACCCCATCTCATTGTTTGTTCAAACCCGTATTTCTAACGTTTCCCTTCCTATTTGCTGTTAAGACATAAAATGTCGGTAATTAACGTCCCACAGGAAATACCTTAAGGACCTTAATGGACGTCAACAAAGGGACCTTGGCCATTCTCAGGATACCGCCATTACTGATGGCTTCTCTGGACACACATAATAGAATCATAATGACAGTGATGACCAAGCTGCCCTTGACTATGCAGAGGCACAACCAGCTCCGTCTATCCACCCGTGGATTGAATGGCGCGTTGGCTGGCGCATATGATATTACTACGTTCCTGCCAACACGAAAATAGCGCGGCGACCAATGTCATCCCACCACGCTTCCTACAACGTACCCGATAATGATCAGTGTGACGCAACCGTTGCAGTAATTATCTGCACCCGCGTATGCTTATAACAACGGTCACTGCCGCCTCTTCATTGTAATGGAGTGAGCGAAGGGGTTATGTTTACTTAGAGGGAGGGGGGGGGGGGGGGGCTGTTATGCCTAAAAGGAAAAAGATAATGGGAGGAGGTGGTTTAGGGGCGGTACAAAAGGCATGACTCGAAAGGAGAAATAGTTGACCACTGCAAATAACAAATGAAACAGAAGATTTCAATCGCGGTAGCAAAAACAAAAACAGGAATTCCTCGCATGGCACTGTAAATAAGCAGCGGCTGTAAATAAGGAGTTGAGGTCTTTATGGACCAGCTTTACGCAGCGGTGCTGCCGTTAATTCTGCTCCTGTGTCTGCGTGTGCCGACGATCAGGGTTTGGCGCCAGAAACGGCGCTTTTGTTGCCACCTCCTCTCCTGATCGTTTCTGCGGCACCGCTGCCACAATGATGCATGCAAATGTACACGCCGCGCGAGGGTGAATACTTGGCAGCGGGTGAAGCCAACGCAGTCCTGCTTGTTGTGGTCGACGGCTGACCGGTGCAGGGCGGCGCGTGGTTATGGCAATGCGAGCGCGCCGCCGCGCCCCTTAGTTCTTTTTTATTTCGCTTTTATTATGTTGGGCGCGCATACCTGAAGCCGGCCGCAGGCTGCCAAGCGCGAAATTGAACGCGCACCGCGGCGACTGCGCAGCCCCTCCCCGCCCGCCGTCGTGCTCTGGCTCCCGGAGGAGAGAGAGAGAGAGAGGGGGGGGGGGGCTGTATCTACCCACTTCCTTCGCCGCACGCGACCGCCACTTGTTTACGGCGGTTTTCCGCGCTCGACGAGACAGTCTCGGCCGTTGACTTGATTAACTGTCCCGACCGTGTTGCCGGCTGGAATCCGCCGGCGCGCGGAAAACCACGACGTCGCAATAGAATGGTTCTCGTTGGTCTCGCGTCTGCGCCACTCGGTGTTACACAAGTCGGTTTTTTCTATTTTTTTCTTCTTTTATGTGCGTTTGTGCGTTCATTCGTGTGGGTATCGGGGCAACAATTAATCGCAGCGCGCATTGTCGCCGGTGGCGAACTGCCACGGCCGTTATTTCTTACTGGGATATGTAATTATACTGGGCGAGATATAAAAGAAGGTGTCGTTGGCGGCAGCGCGAAAAGTGGGAGCCGGAAATACCTGCTTGTTGTGAAGCCGATAGATCATGTGGTACGTCGCTCGGATGTGAGTTATGTAGGACGCGAATTCCCGTCGTGCTCATGTCATTACATCATTATTTGCTAGGTAAAATTGAAGGGTGATTTATTATGAAACCGCAGATGATTCCTTGAATAGTTTTCGGTTTTCATTTCTGTCGGGACATTACCGATTTACTTGTCAGTGATAACGAGTGCATGCACACACGAATTCAATCCTCGCGCAGTTACCAAACATAGGCGTTATCGTTCCTAAGATTCCGTCTCCCGTTATGCACTTGATTCGTATGCCGCTATGTTTATCCAAGGCCGCCTGCGAGGCTTTCATGAATGTACAACCTCGGCTTCCATTCTGACAGTGCATAAGGAGTGCATCGGGGCAGGCACCCACTCATTGGCACGCGGTATGGTTTGATTGACAGGCGCTTGATTCGCGGTACCAGCCGAATAGTATAACAACCGAGACGAACTACACGAAGCGAGGTTGATTGGCTTTCGGTTCGCGGACGAAGATCACGTACAGAGTGCAATACTTTTTGCGTCCTGCTGGACGGAGGCCCACGCCACGAGAACGCGGAGCTGTTCAGAGCCTTCCATATGCCCGCATGCTTTCCAGCCATTGTGAGCGCCAGTTACCCGCCTACGAATGGAGGCGTTTTATTTCGGGTACCCAAGTGACTGGTGTCTAATCGAAGCGGCACACGCCTGTCACAACACTGCAACTCTCCCGCTGATGCTGATTAATTTCGAGATGAAAGAATGGCGGAATGCATTGGCGCTGGTTTCATTGGCGGCCGCTGGCTTGTACGTTTGCAGGCCTGATTGATCGCTGGCGCTCTATGCGAGTGTGCTGCGGCTCGGTTAATCTATCGCCTGCTTCTAGGCTGCGGTTGGGGCTCTCACTAGTTAGCAAGGCGGAGGCCTTTGCAACAGCCGTAGTTTGTGCTTGATAAGACAGCAAATCCATGCATCTGCACTTCGTCCACATTCGTCAGCGTGTTTGCTTGCTCGGTAATCGATTTATAACCGCGGTCTTCAAACGTAATTCTTAATTGCATATTCGAGTTCTCGACGAAAGCTTCTCTATCACTCTGTTTAGGTAACTGCGGGCTTGCATGAAGGCAGCAGCGAGTGGGTGAGTGAGTTTGAGTGAGTGATTGTGGGTGAGTGATGAGTGAGTGAATGACTAAGCAAGTGAGTTAGTGAATAGTGAAGGAGCGAGTGAATAGACACGCGAGCGAAGAAGTGAGTGAGTGAGTGAGTGAGGAGGAAAATAAACGAGTCAGTGAGCTAATGAGTGAACTAGCGAGGAGTTGATGAGCGACTGGGTGAGAAAGATGAGTTGAAGGAGCGAGTGAGTGAGAAAGATGAGTGAGTTAGTGAATGAGCAAGTGAGTTGGTGGCTGAGTGGAAGAGCGCGTGAGTTAGCTAGTGATTGGACACGCGAGTGAGTGAGGAAGAAAATGTACGAGTGAATGAGTGAATGAGCGAGCGAATGAGTGTACTAGTGAGTGAGTTGGTGAGTGAGTGATTGTAAGATGGGCGAGTTAGTGTACGAGCAAGTGAGCAGGTGACTGAGTGAAGGAGCGAGTGAGTGAGCGAGTGACTCGACGCGCGAGGGAGCATATAACAGAGAGTGAGTGATTTGGTTTGGTTTGGTTTACATGGGTTTAACATCCCAAAGCGACTCAGGCTATGAGAGACACCGTAGTGAAGGGCTCCGGAAATTTCGACCACATGGGGTTCTTTAACGTGCATTGAAATCGCACAGTACACGGGCCTCTAGAATTTCACCTCCACCAAAATTCGACCACCGCGGCCGGGATCGAATCCGCGTCTTTCGGGCCAGCAGCCGAGCGCCTTAACCACTCAGCCACCGCGGCGGCTGCTGAGTGAGTGAGTGAGTGAGTGAGTGAGTGAGTGAGTGAGTGAGTGAGTGAGTGAGTGAGTGAGTGAGTGAGTGAGTGAGTGAGTGAGTGAGTGAGTGAGTGAGTGAGTGAGTGAGTGAGTGAGTGAGTGAGTGAGTGAGTGAGTGAGTGAGTGAGTGAGTGAGTGAGTGAGTGAGTGAGTGAGTGAGTGAGTGAGTGAGTGAGTGAGTGAGTGAGTGAGTGAAAGTGGCATAGCCAGAGCATATGGTTCACTTTCAGTGCTCTCGATTTCCATTCGGTCGCGTAGCTCAGGCAGTGCATCATACCAGGCACTGTCCACCACTGCACTGTCTAGCCCAGCAGGGCAAGGAAGTATTTGCGGAGACAACGAAATCGCTCTCGCGGCGTCAATGTCCCAGCTAGCCTAATAGCCGCAGCAGCCTCAAGAAACAAACCAGAAATAGTGTCCAGTCGTTTTAAGCCAGATCCGCACACTCCACTACCCCTTTGTTTTTGTTTTTTCTGTCGCGCGGTGATGTGCTGGGCGTTGCCGGAGTGGATTGTTTCGGTACTCCACAAACGGCGCCGCCTAACAGTCGTCATTAATGCCATTATGGAGCCGAGTTTGTCCTTTGTGGTGCGGAGATAGCTGTCCGCGATAAGCGAATGCGCCGCTCGTTCCCGTAAAATAGAGCAACATAACCGGACCCCCATCGATTAACCCTTTGATTATAGGGTGAACGGCATTCATTGCCTCCTTGCCTTCTGGATGGAAAGGGGGCCGGCTTGCCCCTAAGGGGGAGGCTTGCCTTCGGCAGCACCCGTGCAATGCAAAAAAAAAAAGAAAAAACGTTTACCATTGTTTATGTAGCCCGGATGGAAAGTCTTTCTTCGCCCAAGGGCTTGCGTTGTGGTCATCGGAGTGGCACCGGGTGACGAGCTGGAGGCTACAGGCGTTCTGGATCGCCCTGCACTGAATGATTGCACTGGGCTCGTTGAAAGAAAGAGAACAACCGCTTAATGCAAGCAGGAGATGTTAGTTTTATATCCAGAGCATTAAATCAGGAGAAGCGGTTCAAAGCTGAAGGATCCCAATGCACGTGCATACCCACTTTTTTTTACTGCAGTCTCATTCGTGTCAGGAGAATGACTGCATATCTGAAGAGAGTGCAGCGGTAGATTTGCTCTCATTCTACAAGTTGAGTGCATTTTTTCATTGTCCATTCTCATTAGGAGCATAGGAAATGGCCGAAGGAAGTTCGAAACCGATCGTTTTGACCGTACTTCCGAAGTATACATTCGCGAGCGGCAGTCTGATACTTAGGTATATATAGTTTGATATTATCTATTAGGCGGGCAGGTATCTTCCATATCATAGTGGGAGTTTGTGCTTGATTGTCGCCCTCGATCGACTGTAGTGCTCCTGAGTATGTTTCATCCGTAATGCTTTAACACACCGGTTCACCACCTTGAGTGCTTTACCACTCCACAATCAGAGTGTCGCTATTTGTCGACTCCGTGGTCTCGCCTCGACCCATTTATTCATATCTGTGAACGGACAGGGAGGCAAAATTTTCAATTATAACGCACGGCAAAGGTTACACAGGAATCAGTGTTTTGGCTCGTTAGAATGATAACAAACGCGTTCGCGCGAGAATCAAAGGTTTCACCAAATCGATCACACAACTCGCATGAAGTAATTACGCTGTTTGTCTATCGAAGAGCCATTCCTTTTTTCTTTGTTTAACAGCGCCGCTTTCTCGTGCAGGCGGCAGCCTCTTCGCCTTTTCGTAACGCAAAAATGTCTCTCAACTCTGTGGTGCAAAATTATTCCTTGTGACTCCGCTTCCAATGAGAAACAATCACCGGAAGTACTGAACACTTCAGTTACTCGAGAGGCATTAGGTAACTAAATAAATAAATAATATAACAAGTTATATTCTTCGTTTTCTGACGTCGAGAGATCTAATTTGCGATCTAGATGTCGCATTTCCTGTAACCTTGCTCGTTTCATCCATTTTCTTGCAACTCCCAGCTACAAAACAAGCAGAAAAAAGGCTATCATATGGTTACTAGTTTAAGTCTACTTTGTTTTGAAATGGAAATGAGAATGTCCGACAGATTTTGTGGAATTCGTAGAAATGAGCAGCGCCTGTAGGATGTAAGTATGTGCGGCAAAGGAAACGCCGTGTGTATACGGTTGAAACAAGTGAACATGTCATTTTGCTTAATTAATCTCGTGTTAGTTTCTATTTGCCTTCAATATGTGAAGTGATATCAAGTGAAGTAAACCCGTACGTAATCTAATGAAACGTTTCTGTAACACGTCGCTGAAAATGCGACAAGAATGTCCACCATTCGCAGACCTCCACGACGTTTTCTTTTCCTTTTTTTTCTAGTGCCGTGTGGAGCGTCATATACAGTGCAGCGCGAATTCCTGGGCGCAGTTCGAGGTACAATTTAACATTGTTGTCTTGCGCCATTTCTGTGACTGCCATGACGGATCCGTACACTAAAACACACAATATCTGCAAGAACTCAACATGGGTCATTCAGTTCTACAAATTTAAGTGTGCCGCTTAAATCTACCTGCTACTGTCTGCCAAATTCGCTGTTGCTGCTAACAGAGGCCATTTATCAGGCGGAACATCGATATACTTTCTCGGGTCTTGCGCATAATGTAACAAACGGTGAAGTGAAATGAATCATATGGAATGTTTCGACGCTATATTCACAGCGAGCGGTAAACGACCAAGGCTGTTACGGTCTAGGGCTCATGTATGACACGAGATCCCCACCACCTGTAGTATTCTCGATTATGACTATCTTCTATTTATTTATTTATTTATTTATTTATTTATTTATTTATTTACTTATTCAAGTATTCTAAATGCCCTTGGGAGAGGGTATTACGTAAGGGGGGACGGGCACACAAAACACAATAATGACAATTTCTGAGAAAAAAATGCGTCAACCTCAAAAAGTAAAAAAAACACCACAAAATACGCAAATGCCAATACTAGAAGTGAGATGAAAGTTCGCTCAAAAACAAGCAATTTTAAACTGTCAATTTAGAGCAAAGAAACTTATTTTCTCTACCTTATTTTTGTTTGCGATGTCTTCAGTTTAGTCTGGTTAGAGGCAGTTTGCAATCAGGCATGCAGTGACGCAGGTCGTGCTTGTCCATGTCTTTCATCGCAATCGTCTGGGACTAGCAGGTCAAGCGCTCTCCCCTTATCCTCTTTTCGTCGTTTCAGTCAATACGGCGAACATGCTAGCTACATCAAAGGGGGGGGGGGGGGGGGGGGAGTGAGCAGAGGGGAGTGCATATGGCCCAACATTT
>NC_135503.1:25198701-25256673 GCF_052857255.1 Amblyomma americanum
CTAAAGGACCTTATCTGTTTAGTAGTGAAGAAGCTAGGAGTACGTTTAACAATTTTATTCCTTGTTTTTCTTACATCGAGTGGTTAGGAACTTGCTTTTTATACCGTCATGCTTCACTGCGCGTCTTCATTCTTCTTTTGTTCTCGCTTATAATTGGGTCTCTCTTTTTTTTTTGGGGGGGGGGGGGGGAGGAGAAAATGGCGCAGTATCTGTCTCGTATATCGTTGGACACCTGAACCGCGCCGTAAGGGAAGAGATAAAAGAGGGAGCGAAAGAACAAAAGAAGAAAGAGGTGCCCGTAGCTCCCCCAAGTCTAATTTAAGGCGCATCCGGAAATAAACTACAATTTACCACTTCGGGAAATAGACTGTCAGTAAATAGTGAACGCCTGCTCTGTCTCTCTGCTTCTTGTTCCATCTTTTCGCGTTGTTCGAAAATGCCTGTCACTCTCATTGCTGCGGGTGGGAGCGCTGAGCCAGTAACGGAGATTTTTACGCAACTAAGCAGGCTGTTCTCCTATTTACGCACAAGGCTATACGAAGCGGGGCTCATGGGAAGAGATAAGCTCTCGCCGTCTCCAAGGTCGCCCGATCTTTGCGAAGGCACAATACTTCCAAGAAAATGCCCCGAGAAGTCCTTCTAAAGCCTCTTACGTTACGGGCCGCGGATAATGTAAACAAGTAGGGATTTAGGCTATGCTATGTTTCCTACTATCTGATGCTCCTTATCGCGGAGTTCAGTCTCATTATACGTCGCTATCGCATTCCTCTTTCATTGAAATGTAAATGAAGCGGGCTTAGAAGGATATTTCGCTTATCGTATGTACGACGCCACTTCAGAATTGCGTTGAAGAATGATCCTTTGAATACAGGAGGAGATTATTCTTGCCTTAATAGGGGTACTTATTCATATTCATATTTTAGAGAAAAAAAAATTCGGGGAAGTACGATGGAGAGAAAGGTGGTTATACGAAACCAGCGCTGCCACCAAACACTGGTGCGAATTCAGATATGAGTTTGCAATCTCGTAACCCTAAGCAGTCATATGTTTCGAAAGAGCATTTTGCTGCCCGTTAAAAGAGGCTTTAACTGCAGAAGTTACGCGTATCTTCATACTGCATAACATTGGTCATCCCTGGATGATTGTTGCAGCTACATCAAGATCGGGCTAGCGGTTAATTCATTTTAAAAAAAGCACCTCGAAAGTGAATGTATCAGTGAAGAGCACATTGAAAGTGGAGTACGTGTTTGTTGAGAAGACGGGCCGGTCATTGTTATTCCAGCAGTAGCTAATTAATTTGCATTCAGTTGAACTCTGCAGACATGCCAACGCCACAGCAGAGAGGAACGCCACTGAGTACCAAGGCTACAATGTGCCGTTTGTTATAGCGACAGCCCCGGGCCAGCGCATCACCCGTCTCTCGAGCCCGGAGGCTGTTTATATACTTGACGCGCCTACGTGACCTATTCAGGTCACGCGCGGTAACTCGCGGATGACTGCAGCCGCCAGTGTGGGCTTCTACGGGTTCCCGATATCGTGGCTTACAAATACACCACAGGGAACTTCGCTTAAGATTCAGAGGCTGCTTCGGCTTCACCTTAGAGATTCTCGATGACGCTTTTGTAGAGCGGGGTCTCTTTAAATACACTGACTCGCGGGCGCCTCCTGTGCTTCTCCCGGCAGTTTTTTTTCTTCGACCGGATTCGGCCTTGAGACGCAGGGGGGATTCCGTGACGTCATGCGGCGGTATTGAGCGGGAAGAGAGAATGAAAAGGCAAAAACAAACTACAACTTCGACAATGAAACAACTGCGAAGGTCTCGTGTTTTATCTGTTGAATTCCTGAGATGAAGCCCCGCACAGTGCGAAAAATAGGCCTCTGCTTACTGCGTGTATACAGGCGCTGAAGACATCGGATGTGCTGTGTTACTTAAACTTACTGTTATTGTGCGCACGACCAAGTTAAAAAGAAAGAATACGCTAGAAAAGCGAAAAAAAAGAGCGAGGGACGACCGCGAGTACGATCTATCATTGAAAAAGTGGCTGGGCAGGTGGCTGCCTGCGAAAGCTTCCTTGAACGACGGTTTCGGCACCCCGAAACGAGCACCGTAGCACGGCCATGAGGGTCAGGTATAAGTAGAAACCATGTATCCAGTGAACGAATCGGCATTTGTTGCTTGCAAATGGCTTCGGGCTGATAGGCTTGCAAGTGAGCTTTAGCGCCTGGCCTCATAACGTGGGACCAACTGAGAGAAATTGCTCTGGCGGTCTGGAGATCCCGGGTTCGAACCCGACCACGGCGGCTGCGTTTTTATGGAGGCAAAACGCTAAGGCGCCCGTGTGCTGTGCGATGTCAGTGCACATTAAAGATCCCCAGGTGGTCGAAATTATTCCGGAGCCCTCCACTACGGCACCTCCTTCTTCCTTTCTTCTTTCATTCCCTCCCTTATCCCTTCCAACCTCACTTCTCTACTCGCAGTTTCTCTCACTGCGCACGCAGGTCAATGCACTCTTCAGCGAGTTGAGTCTGCCAGAGTGTGCTGTGAAAAGAAGGACAAAACGCAAGAGGAGCGGTACCAGGGACGCTATGCGAGGTCCAGACCATATTGGCAGGTGTGTGCACAGTCAGATGAAATTACGGTTCAGTTCTCGCGGAGCAGAAAACTTCCGGACGTGGTCCATATCGAAGAGCCCTGAAAATAGACAATTTGATATCAGCGCGGATAACTTTAGAAACAAGCGCAAATCGTGTAGCAGAGAAGCCGCCAGAGGTAACTCGCAACGTAATTACGACAAATGCAGTTTTTGCCTGCACTGGAGCAACGGGCGCAGTGCTAGTTATTCAACTTAAGCCCATGTAGTGCGATTTGCGGTAGACTAGACGTTCCGAAAACAGTTTTTTTTTTTGCTCTTTTCAGCTGCTTGCGCGTGATGATAGCCTACAGCTGCTGGCTTTAGGTACCTAAGGTGCCTATGGGTGCGTGATGGCTTTGGGCAGTGCGCAGTACGTTTGAAAAGAGGAAATCAGCCTAGATATGTGTCTATTACTGCTGCAAGGCAAAAGCACTGTCTCGAGAAAAACGCCTGTAATTATGTACGCTGTTCAGCTGGCTGACCAAAACTAGACTGTCTATTTACCCCAGAAATGCTCGCTCGCAGCGATCTAAAAGTGAGCAATTTGCGTCGTTTAGTCGCGGCTTTCATTGCAAAGCTATTCGCGGAGTATCTAAAAACACCACTGTTTTTCTCCGACGCACGTACCACTTTACGCGCTAGAGAATTTTGCAACGCGGTCACTCCTACCCGTCCCTATACATTCCGTTTATATGTGGTTGCCACAGGTCCGGTCGGTAGCCATATCAACGACATCTAGAACAGTAATCTTAGCTGCGGACGAGAACAGGCAGATGGGGGTCACACGCTAACCCTAACCGCTGGCTCGATAACCGGTAAGGGAAGTATACGGCTGGGGACAAAAATTCGGCACCGAGAGATCAGGTAAGGTACAAACTTGACCAAGCACGCGTTATGTCGATAAATCATTGAGGTTCGCAGGCGTATGCGTCTTGGCCTGCCACGCTAATGCGATTGAGTTTCAGGAAAAGAGGAGTAGTGATACGATAACGGTATATAGTAAAGAGGCCCTGGAATCCAGTGAGCATTGGTAACCAAGAGGCCCCCTGTTTCCGATTTCTCACAACCATAAGACAGCTACCGATACTTGGGCGATATGGAAGCAGATAAGCCGCGAAAGCAAGCAAGGCAAAGATCTGTAATCTGGACACGAAGGGAAAAAAATGTCTATTTGCAAAAAGCGAATTTCCTTCATGCGTTTTCGCAGTGTGCGGAACGGATCTGCACGTCTGCCCAGCAGGATACCAGATTGTATGCACTGCAGGACAGATTTGGAAGCGGGGATAGTCGTTCGGCTGCTTCTGTTTTCAGCCATGCCCCTTAGGCTCTTTACACTTTAGTCACAAAACAGCCGTTTCTTTAAACCATTTGAAGGCAATGGAACTGTTAAATGTGTTACAATGCACGGTTAATCTCAATATTTAATATAAGCTCTTTACAGGAAAGATGGAGGTAAGAATATAAACTAGCTTAGACCTTGAATACGCGGTGTTTAATGTTGAACGAACAGGGGGACAGTCGGCAGAAACAAAACCAGTACTTACATACGCGTTGTGTTTGTCTTTATAGGCGCTGTTGTTTCCTGTCTCAAGTATCGCGCTTGATATGAAGATAATTAAAGATATGAGATTTGTTATTCCAGAATAAGATTTTTCATGCATCGAGGCGACCACTGTATTGGACAGCCGCTGTAATGACATGCACCTTGAGGATAAGCCTAAGAGCAGCATTTCCTAGCCGCAGGGTCAATTGCTGCCAGCGATTCTGATTTTAAAAGTGAGCACTACAATAGGAGAAAATGAGAAAAAGAACAAAGAGCGCAGGAAATCTGAGCGGCTGCAAAGATCTGCCTGGTGTGGAACCAGGAAGGCCTTATTTCAATTGTAAAATGTATCAAGGCCGTTGCCTCCTTGAATTATATTCGCAGGATATCGCGCATGGCTCTTTTTTCAACCTTGCCCCAATTGTCGCTTTCATGTTGCCAACGTCAAACACTTGAAAGCCGTCTGGGGCAGGGCGCGGTGCCAGTCGTGCTGCTTTTGTGCTCGGAGAAATGCCTCATACATCCAGAGACTATAAGCATGCGGAACACTCTTCGTGTACGGCGTTGCCGCTTGAAGTATCTTCGTTAATACCTTAAGACAAGTGGGAAGCCGGCGACTCATTGCCTCAGGTCGGTTGTGTTAAAAGGAAATTGCATATCACCCAAGTACAATCTGTATGACAGTAAAAAAATATCGTTTTCTTTTTGTTGTCGATAGAGCGTGGACTCCTCTCACTTTGTACGACTGAAGGTGACAAGTACATCTCGGGCTCTCTGTGAAGGGCACTCCGGCACTTAGAAGTGTCCGGTTGTACGGAAACGGCCTGAGCAAGCTCGGGATACCCTTGTGACGTTCTGGAAACGTCCAGAAGGGTCTCTCTCTTTCACGCACGCACACGCGAGCACGCACGCACACGCACGCACACACGCATGTAGTCTTTGTCAAAAGTCTTAAGGCCAAATTCATTTCGCTTCAGCCACATAACAGAGCCATTACGGCACTATTGAAAGACCGAATGACCTTTAAATGCTAGCAGAAGGTTTCGTCTTGCGGTAGAGAAGCTTCCTGCTTGACTTATGTTTTGAATGATCCGCTATACGAAACATTCCAGGAACATTCCATTCGCTGCAGCGGAACGCCGTGGCCTTGGTACTTTTGACCAAGGCTGTACGTACGTACGTTCGTGCGTACGTTTCGGAAACGTCCAGAAGGGTGCCATCTTGCGTGCGTGTGAAACGCCAGCGCGGACAAGGTGACGTCGAGCAAAGAGGGATATTAGTTTTTGTGTTAATTCAAGAAAACGACAGCGCAGACCCAAGACAGATACACAAAGAGACGGTCGCGGGACGGGTTCTATTCATGTAATAAAGTTTTATTCGATGGATACCGACTATACGCTACAACCTGTACCCATGTACACCCACTGTCAAAAGTTTAGAGCGCATGAGGTTTGCTTCTGAGCCATACCGTGTGGCTTGTAGTGATCAAAATCTCCTCACGGATAGGAAGATTTTTGGCCCCGCATCGTCTGATTGGTAGGACTTCCACGAATGCTACAGGAGACCCACTACAGGGCTTCAGAGTGAACCCGCCGGGCTGCAAAACTTTTGACAAAGGCTGCAAGCCAACTCTTAAGATAAATAGATCGCAAATCATCCCTATTGTTGCTGGAACGAATAAAGAAAAGGCATCACTTAGTTTTACGTGAGAACACCGACATGTCTCTCATGCAGTATTTTCTCCTTCTTGATGCAAAAATCTTCGACAACTTCACGTGGAGTTTTACTCTGTTTCTTGAAATGTGAACCGTCAAGACTTGCTACATGCACTTTAGTGCGGACGTAAGACTCATTCGTAAGGAGACTGCAAAAATACTTTTACCTGTAAACATTGTCTAAATTATTTCTCCAGAGTTACTTGTAATTGCTAGCAACTTCATCGTGATTTGTTTGATCCAACCAGTGGCGAAAAGGAAGCGTTAGCCTGGTGGCATAGCAACCATGTCAGGTTCTGATACCAGCAGCGTCACATACACACCGGTGATTTTCGGTCATCCGAAGCTTCTCCTGGCCTACTTCTTCCTTTAAGCTTGGAAGCGGTGTTATGATGCCTTTTCGATCAGTTCACTTAAGTATATCAGCTGAGGCAGCAGGCCAAGTATATCGCTTTCAAGGTGTAATTCTAAATAAACAACTCAACGCCCCCTAACCCTTCTTCCGCCTTCTGTTTTTATTTTTGCGCGCCAAACAGCTGTTAGCACCAGTTTGAATTCAGCACCCCCCCCCCCTCCCCCCCTTGTGCTAAACAAAAGGGACAATGTGTTCTGATGCAAGGCGTTCCTTATTCGGGTGCCGTCGGGTGTAACACTTGTACGAATGCTCTATGAAGGTGGAAAGAGTGATATGCTTTTATGAAGTCAGAAGGAAAAATGCATTCAGCATTTTTAGGAAGCAGCATAGGACGTAGTGCAAATATGCAGAACAGATTTAGTAAGAAATATGTTCAGGACGTATACGTACTTATCACCCACCAATCTATAGACGCTGTAATGCGAGACCATGGCAGCTTAAATGAAGGGTATAACAATATATGCTTAAGCGATCTCGGCTGCTTTGCTAATAAACTAAACGGTGCGATGCTGCTTGGAGGAGGGAAAATTTTGTAAAGAGGTGAGAGAAATGCGCTGGAAACAACAAAAAGCCGTGCGGAGCACATTTTCAATTCTAGACGTTCCTTAGCTGCTACAGGACATCAAAATAGCGCTTAGAAGCTATATTTATCGGAGTCAAAATCTGATTATGGGTAAAGTAGAATCACACCGATATTAACTGCGAGGTCGCGTGCCCTCAGGTGTCCAACTTCTTTAAGGGCAGCGGAGCGCTTTTCATAATGCAGCAAATATATTTACGTTTGGCGCTGTAGAGGCGCTAAACCCGCACACGTCTATAGACTGGAAGACAGTTGCAGGCGTTGGTTTCGCGCTGCCCGCTGTCACTAACGTGACAGAAATTGCGGTGCAACGGGGAGATTACGAGGCACCAGAAACACTTGTGCCTGTCAGTGGGCGTGGGTTTTTGTAGTGAGCGCGCCCTGTGTGTTCAAGGTGACCTCGATTGTTGGCGTCAACTGCCACCGGTGTGCTTTGCTATACGTGCATACCATGTCACTTTGTTTTCCGTTTCCCGCCCTCTTCCTTTCCTTTTTTTCGTTCAACTGCCGTACCTGGAGGTCCGTAAGAAATTGGTACAACGTGAAATGAGTGGTTTCAAATAGCCGCGCAGTTTTTCGCACAATGATTGCGCCATTCACGCCCTTCTTGTGACACTCCGGTATGACAACGCCACCATTTACTCACATCGCTATTGTTTTAATCTTTTTCCATTGTCCGCGGAATTCTGCAACTGTGTGTGCGAGACAAATGAAGGATGGTGACTCATAGTATCTATAAACCTCAGCCCCCCCCCTACTGTTCCAACTATTTCTTTACCGCTAGAAAACAGGCAAATTCTGGGTGGCGCGCGTAAAACAATTATTCACCCGTAAATTCTAAAATTTTAGTTTATTACAGCTCATCAGAGTGTAGCTGACAAATCTATGTGTATTTTTAATGTCATAAAGAAGAAAAAACAGGAGTATATTGTTTGCAAGGAAAAAAATATGCTTCATAAGAAAATTTTGAGAGACTTGCACAATAATTCATAAAAATAATAAGTATATTCAGAGAAAGAATAGTTTATTAAAAAATCTAAAATATAAATTTTATGCCTCACTATGTCAGAAACGAAGTTACAGAAATTTCCATGTCAAACTTTTTGATCACGAAGCGCTGTGAGCTACTCCGCCGTGCAGTGCCGTTGTCGACCCTGGCCCGTCTTGGAGAAAACTCTATCCACTTCACTGCTGGTGGCACGGAATCGTTCGTAAGATGGCCTACACCTTCGGAGAGGCTGGGAAAGCTGGGAATCTCCTCGGCAACGCTGAAAACAAAATTGACACACTGGTACCTGTCGGTATAGTCCGAGCTGAGCGGAGCACACATCTCATTCCGAACTTGAATGCGATGAATGGACTCATATTTTCGGACAAAACTGTATCTTGCATCTACAAAGTCTAGTATCAGTGCTTCAGAATCGCAAGAACGCCGCCGGTTTCGAGCAGGATAGGCGCGAGGCGAGCACGCCGCCTTGCACATCAGGCTCGGAGTGATCGCTGCGCGTTGACATTTTTTAAAAATCCTCTATCGTACGAGTGCCAAAAAATCTGAATCCGGAACGGAAGTGCAGTTACGCTTCAAAATAATGAATGACGTCACTTGTCCGAAAGCGGACCGTATCGCGCACAATAAGCTGGTTCGCGCCGTCGCTCAAATTGAGCTATTTGAATAGACAAGAGTAAAGAAATAGTTAAGCTTCAGGTATTGGCACGTGTTGGCGGCGAAGGTGGCGTGTGGTTCAGTCCTTCCACGGTGGGGACGTGACTGAGATGCCATCGAAAGTCTCCTGCTATCTCTTTTCCTGAAGGATATTTTTGGGAGAATTTTATTTTTATCGCATGCTCAGGAGGCCACTTCGTGCGCTATCCCTTCGTGGACGCAATGCCTCGTAGACAGGTGATGACAGGTGCGGCAGAATGCCCACCACGACCCAAACACATGTACAGGTGCAGGCACAGAGGGCATGTTGAGAGCGTGCGTTTGAGCTCACTGGTAGCGCCGAGAGGGAAGCCTCAGAGCATGGAACCGCTGCTACGACGAAACGTATACACGCTTAATCTGGTTACACGTAGGCACTAGTTAGTAGATGGAGCAAAAATGAAACATTTAAAATATTATGCTTACGTAATTGTTATCTCGTTCCAGGTGAAATTTGAAGGAATATGTGGAACAATGTTCTAGTTATATTTAGAAGGTTCTATGTGGAAGAGTGCTCTACGTACTCGCATCCGCAGCTGAGGGTGTGAATTAACAGTTGTTAGGCAGGACTCACACTGTCAGAGACCACGTTTGGTGAACTCGGCGCTTTGCGATAATGCACTTTCCCAGTATTTTTTTTTTACACTCTTTAAGATGTCCATCAATATTTTGTTGAACCACCTAAAACGTCTACGGGGATATCAGTATTGTATGGAGGCCTTTCAGGAAGTGAACCAAAAAACTTCGCCGCTGAGCAGCAGAGTCGTTTTGCGCAGGGCCGCCAAGGTGGAGGTTTCGTTTGGGGTTGGCAAGATATAGAGAGGCCAAAGAGAAGCGTAAGTCAGGGCGTGGACTCTGCTGAATGTTTTTCTCTACGTATACCCTTGCTATTCACAACGCATGACGGGCATCCTACAGATTTATAATGAACGTGTGGGCCGTAATTCTGCGTATATAGTGTGGCGACTGCTTGAAAATTCGTCATATTTTATTTGTGATCCAGCGTGCAACGAAAGAAGTGGTACGTGTATGTAACCTGGAAAGGTAACACGGGATATGAGATGCACTTTTATTTCTAGTAACCCCTGTTTTTCGCATTTCGTCGCATGTGGACTGTGACGTCAGCCCTGTACGTGATTAGCAGACGTGGCAATGCAGCTTAATAATGTTGCTACAGATAGGCAATACGCCGAAAAGTTGATTTAACCCTTCAGATCGTTTATTTAGAATCTACAGCATAAGCGATACGCTGTTGCTTTCACTTTTTTGCCGCAGGGTAGGCAGGTAAATTGAGATAATGTTTTACTGAACTTCATCAGGTAAAGACACAGAGTGACTGAGACAGAACGAAATAAGTAGACAGACTCAGGGCTGACACTAAAGATCATCAGCTTTGAGTCAGCGCTGTGTCTGTCCACGTCTTTGGTCCTGTCTCAGTTGCGCTGTGCCTTTACCTGATGAACATAAGTGATGATGATGATGATGATGATGATGATGATGATGATGATGATGATGATGATGATGATGAGCCCAAAAAAGTACTGTTTTACTAAAGTACTAGTCACAGTCTGTGTGCAGGGGGTCTATACTTCACATATACTTCTCCGATATCGCAAGTTGGCTCGAGTTCTCAAAAGAGGATATTTCCTTCATTACAGTACCTTTTTTTTGTATCGGCTAGCCTCAAAACAGAATTGTGAGCGCTTCCTAATTTCTCAGCGAGCGAATGTGCTCCAGTATATAAGCCTGACTCCCCAACACCGCATAAGAAAGCCAGCGGCAGTCTTTTCGCCGTCACTTTCACCCATAGCCTTTCTGACTGATTTTTTCTTTATTCCTGTTTCTTTTTCAAAAAGTATTTTTTTCTTATTTCGGAAACTTTTTTCCCGCTCTCGCGAACCTCTCCTCTTTTGCTCTCCGAACATTGAATGATCAGGCTCTAGAAATATTCCCGTAAATTTCGGCCCAAAAATACGTTCGCATCACGACTCGGGCGAATTTCTGTACGCGGAGGTTCCTTTTCTTAGCCATGCACACCGACCCGCACTTCGCAGAGCTATTGGTTACGGTCGTGTTCAGTCGCGCGCACCGTGATGCAATTTGGATTCGGCCCAAGCTTCAGCGTGCCTGCTCCATTAGGCGTTCAAAAGAAGAAATAGTTCCCACAGCAGTACATCGGGCCACCGTTCGCGTACACTCGAGCTCCAAATGTATCGGAAATAGCTGAAACGCTGCGCCAGCTCGGCTGAGGAAAACGATATATAACTGTGCCGCAATTTTCGTACACCCCATTGATAAGGCAAGGTCTCTAAGTAGCATTGCGAGGAAGCAGGCCTGTTATCCGTGGAGTAAGTCCAGATACATTTAGGCTACATTGTGCAGAAGAACAGAATGCGAGAGAAAATAAAACAAATGAACGCTCGAAACAAACCAGCAGTGCAGAGCACGATAGATCAAAACTTGGCGTTCAAAGGACAAAAATCACACCAGTGCCGAGAACCCCACTATTTCTCCCAACCACCCTGACTAAAAAGGCCTGTTTTTGTTGTATTACGTCAGTGGTTTTGCTTTTTGTGCGAGTTGATTTTCCGGCCGCCGCTTTGCAAAACCTCCTGCTGTTACAGGTTAATCTCGTTATAACGAAGTTGAAGGGGCCTGGCGATTATTTCGTCATAGCCGTAGCTTCGTTATAGCCCGTGCTGACCGAGCGTCCGAGGGGAATCGTCATTCCTTCGTTATCTCCATTATTTCGTTATAACGAGGCTCGCTATATAGAGGTTCGAGAGTATTCCTGATATAAGTGGAAATAGATGCGCACGACCCACTGTCGCCTATTCGTGGGCACCACAGCCATTTTATTCCTTAGCCCCATAACAAACAAGAACAGCAATCCAGCAGGAGAAATAGCATGGTGCGCAAAATATTTCGTAGCACACAAAAGTGCACAGAAGTAGAGTACTAACAAAGCACATGCATGCACACACGCACGCCTTCTCTCTCAGCCTCCAAGTATGGAAACAATTATATTGCATTCCTCGCTGACGTTCGGCAAAATTTCTGAATGACGCCAGTGGCGGGTTATTTAAAATCGTCTTGATGTCAGTTTTCATCCTAGGCTCGATCATGCCACTCGACTGACTACAAGCGTATCTAAATTTGCCTCTCAATTTGCCTTCTTTTCGGCTTGCATTCATTCTTTAAAAAAAAAAAAGAGAGAGAGATATAGCGCTGCTATTTCCATCCCACTTCTATGCTTGTATGTTTTGCTCTGTGCTGTTTAATTGTCACTAGGTACAGCAGGCCAGATCTCTAGCTGGCGTGCGTGACGGCCATGATTTCCGTGCTCCTGCAGCTTATGGCGGAATAAATTTGCGAAAATACCAAATATAAGCACAGGCTCACTAAGCCCGTGCTTAATATTGAGCTTTCCTCAAGTTTGCTTCGTCGCAGAGCACAGGAGTGCAGAAAAAGCGGGCGTCGCTCACGCCAGCTAAAGATTTGGCCGGCTGTATATTCATAACATGCACAGAACATCGGCTGAGTGGGCGTAGGGCTTACTGAAACATGCCTTTGGTACAAAGTGCAGCCAGGGTTTATGTCCGGTCCGAGTGAAAAAAAAAAAGGAAAAACAGCTTAATCTGCGCTCATCTTGCACAAGTCAGCTTCAAAGAAGCATAAGTTGTTTTTTGTGTGTGTGAAAATTCATATTTAAACACGTCTTCTAGGCACCTTTGCACACATGGTACCCCAGGTAGCAAAACAGCAGAGTTTTAATGCTAACACAGCTTTAAATTATTTTTGTGTCACATAAGCTCTAACCATAGTTACTGGCAGCGACAACACTGTGATGAAATCGATCAGGACGACGCCATGTTTTCTTATAGCAAGCTGGTGCCATTTCTGTTTGTTTTCGTCAACAACTTTAACCGTTAACCCGCTCACTGTCGAATAAACACAGTCCACACTGTTGAGGACGTTAATCATTTTTCTCGCAATTTGTGCCTTCGTGAAAACTTAAGCGGGGCTCCACGACTTGCGAGCCAACGCCTCTGGCGCTCGAGGCTAATTCCCTCGCGTACTAAACGATCAAAGGTGAAGGAAACGCGTTCCAACAATGCTCAAAAGGAGGCGGAGCCTCAGTCACTCCCACATTCTGACTTGCGATGTTTGCTCCGTCGCTGCCATCGAGATCGAGAACGCAGGGTCCGAGAGAAATTTGTTGTTATTATTATTGCTAGCCCCCCACCCCCTGTTGCGAAACGAGCAAGCGGTTACGGAACGGAGGCGAAAGCTTTTGAGCACGAAAAGTAAACAGACAGCGCCCCTGCAGCCGCGCATGCATTCCGCCAATCTAGAGCATGGAAAGAGAGAAGCCCTGACCTTTCTCAGTCTTGGCAGACGCATGCGACCACGCATGCCTGCATACCATTGTTAAGGGGAAGGCGTGTCTGCACAACTCCCGCGTATGAGCAGACACGAAGTTTTTGAATAAGCCGGCCCTTGAATGTTTCGCTGAGTGACGAGTTGATTACGCGGGCGAACCAGTTTCCGAATAGCACCGCGTTGCCCCGCTCGTGCATGCGTGAGAATTCGCGTAGCCGGCCGACGCGACGCCGGCCGAGCGGGACTATGTTGACGTGTTTCTGCCTGCAGTTAATGGGATTAGCGAAAAACGTAACGCTAAAAAAATAAATAAAACTTCGTGGTCCTCGGCTCGTATTCCGGACGTCAACGTTTGCGATAATCTCTGGACTGTTTCTGTGAACGCGCAGGGCAGGTCACAGACATCTACCTCTGGAAGGCGTTCAGATGTCTGAGGCACGGCATAGCGTTTGTCACCGAGCTGTTTTACTCTGCTGGGATTTTAATGCGCAGCAAACAAATTTAGAACATGAGCGGTCTACCCGCCGCGGTGGCTCAGTGGTTAGGGCGCTCGGCTACAGATCCGGAGTTCCCGGGTTCGAACCCGACCGCGGCAGCTGCGTTCCGATGGAGGCGAAACGCTAATGCGCCCGTGTGCTGTGCGATGTCAAGATCCCCAGGTGGTCGAAATTGTTCCGGAGCCCTCCACTGCGACACCTCTTTTTTTTCCTTTCATCTTTTCCTCCCACCTTTATCCCTTCCCTTACGGCGCGGTTCAGGTGTCCGCCGATATGTGGTACAGATACTGCGCCATTTCCTTTCCCCAAAAATCAATTTCCAACTTCGACCACTTCAACTCACTGTAGTAACCCTGTACTTGTCGTCATTGCAATAACAAGCAGAAACTGTACAGGTGAATAATAATAATAATAATAATAATAATAATAATAATAATAATAATAATAATAATAATAATAATAATAATAATAATAATAATAATAATAATAATAATAATTGGTTTTTGGGGAAAGGAAATGGCGCAGTATCTGTCTCATATATCGTTGGACACCTGAACCGCGCCGTAAGGGAACGGATAAAGGAGGGAGTGAAGGAAGAAAGGAAGAAGAGGTGCCGTAGTGGAGGGCTCCGGAATAATTTCGACCAGCGAAAAGCTTTTCGAGAAGTATTTGTGACGCGCACTCGTACTATACAGAATAGCCGAGGTGGCTGAACGGGTACGGCGTTCAGCTGCTGAGCACCGGTTCACAAGTCCGGCTCTGGTCAAGCGGCTCATTTAGACGAAGGTGAATTCTATAACAACCATGTACGGAGACATCGGTACGAATTCAAGGCGGTCTAAATAAATTGGTTGGTCATGGCTATAGTGGCAAATAAATATCAAGTCTCAGCGCTGTAGCTCCACACAGTACGGTGCGCTGTCGCCGTGTTGTCCCGAAACAGACGCGTTACACGTTAACGTAGACACTCTGTCATTTTAGGGCAATGCGAAGCAGTGCGGTGACGCCACACTAACGTAACGTGAGTGGTCAAAAGTGCCTGATCACATGGTTCATTTTTGAGCAGTATATATAGCGAAACATTTACGGCACCCCTGAAGAACAAAAACGCTCTGTTCATCTTAGAGAGGTTAAGAGCTTCGGGGTTTCAGTAAACGTTCTGCTACTGAAGAGCAAATCAATCTGCCTCAAGACGCTTTGAAAAGCGGGTGCATATATTTAATTTGATAGTAATTACTCATTAGCATCCACCAAAGCGCGGTAATGCGGCTGCAAAGGAAAGCTATTTAACTTTCTCAAACACTTTGCAGTCGAGAATAAATTCGCCCTAAACTCATGAGACTACATTTACCTATATCAAACAATTTCTGTTAGGAACAGCACGAATACTCGAACCGTAGATGCGAATAATCCCATCACCCGCAATGGAACCCCCAAATCAAGGCAATACTTCGTCCGCAAGCGAACACTATAGTACGTCTCCATATCACTGGTCACGTGCTTACTCTCGGCAACGAATGAAAACAGGTGTAATTTGATGGCGCGCTGAGCGTCTCTCTCCTTTTTTTTTTTTTGAAGTGATATAGTACAAATTAAATTGGGCATAGACCGAGATTGCGGCATTTTAACGACACAGACGCTTCCTTCACTGAGAACGGAACTTTTATAAGGTAAGAAAAAGCAAAACATTAAATGCGGGTGCCGCCACCATCAGCCAATTTCGCATGTAAATCTCAGTGCGTCGGCACAGGTTTTTTTTTTTTTTTTGAGGGGGGGCGGGGCGAAGAGGCTACGCCGCCATTCACTTTAAAAGGTGATCACGGTGTTGTTTTCGGTGTAGACGTCACGACATTGAACCGAGTGGCGTCAAAATTTTTAGTGCACTTTTATCACCAAAAAAGTGCGCATTTAACTGCCGTACAGACGTCAATGTACCCGGGGAGCCATAGAATTTATTTTTGTTAAGAACAGAAATTGGATAACCTCAGTATTCAGCTAAGTTGGCGACAGCGAGGAACTAGAGGCTACACCTTAGAGCCCCCTCCCTCCGTGTCTGTGAACTGAAGCGGGTAATCCGGGTGATGACCGCAACCACTACAAAGGTGAGCGAACGCTCCAGTGGCCAAAGCGGAGAGACGCCGCGGCGACCGCATCCTTTCCGCACCGCAGCTTCCGCCCTTCTGGTTCCTCGGCAGCGCTGACCGCCCGCCTCGTTGCCCGTCTGCTCCCTAGCCACGCCGAGCGCGCACTCAGCCGAAGCAGCGGTAACCTCAGTAGTCGTCGCAGCGTGCGATACAGAGAGTGGACGAGAAAGAGCTTCGGGAAAGGGCTGAGAAGAGGGGGAGAAGGGGGTGCCTCTCTCACGCGGACACCCCGGCCGACAGCGACGACTGCGGCGGGCGAGCGAAAGTAGGCCGGCCCCAACGTGACGCCGGATAGAAATCGGCGCCGCGAAACAGAAAGTTGTGCACTCGCCCCAGCCGATGCAGCAGAGCCGCAGCTCCTGAGAAGCCTCGCACAGCGCTTGCGCCGCTCCCGTCCGTCATCTCGACTGCTCCGCGTGCTCCGAGGGAGCATCATCGAATTCGACGCCCGTCCCGTGTGTGCGCGTGTGTGGTGGAGACGTACTGAGGATTAACCCGTTTTTATTTGGTGTTGGTGGTGGTTGTGAACATAGTTGGGTTGCGGTGCTGAGTGTTGTTCTCCAGAGCGGTTCGAACGCCGTCGGTTTTGGTTTAGAGCCGTCGTTGACGGCTCGTTGCTGTGTCACCTTTGTGTCACCGACCTCCCCGTCCGCGCGGAGGTGCGCGGTTTGTTTCTCTTCCGAAGAGCGACGACGGCCCGTCGTTGCGCCTGACGGCAACCCCCGCAAAGAGATGCCTGGCTCCGTGCTAGGAGTGGCGACCCCGGTCGCCTGTTGTGTCTTGGTGCTCTGCTGCCTCTTCAGCTGTGAGTATCTCAAATGTCACGTTCATTACCGTTGCCCTTGTTCCACGCGACCCTTGTTAAAATATAATAGCGTTTGCGCATCAGTCGACATTTTTTTTTCTTTCCATTTCCACGACCCGCTCAAATACCTTGGAATCCAGCGGCGCATGCCAACGCATTTGCTGCACTCCAGATGTGCAAGCGCAGAAGCTTTGAAATCAAGAATTCACATGAGGGCGGCCCGAAAACACAGAGCAAGAACGCTGTTAACCGCTTTTGAACCGGTGCAGAAGTAGAGACACACAAAGAAATTAACAGTAGACATAACATCTTAGACATGTCCGCTGCCGCGGGCAGACTTCACAGGTCAAAGATTACAGGAAGAATAAGGGCGAGATCGCGACCAACGGAAACCAATGGGCGGCTATTTTCAGTTAATCGCACGCAAAGTGGGTAGGTTCCTACTTAGATAAAACCCACCTGGCACTTATTTACATTTTAAGGCTATTTTTTTATTAGGAACGACCGCGGTACACTCGATCACCTTGTTTGACCGAGGGTAGACATCACACGTCCCAATGAACAACATCCGGGGATCTTTAGCACCGCATCGTACGTAGACAACCCAATGTGGCACCTAAAGCGGAGGCCGCTCAATCTTCGCGATTTCTCGTCTTACGCAGCTGGTCAGAGACCGGGTCAAACGCCGTCTTCATCTCCAGCAACCGGTTCGCGCTGTTCACTTTCCCGGCAACTCTCCTAGCAGCTCTATGTGTGAGCTTTCCGCGCTTTATGTGTTGCCGAAATCGTGCCCTCCTTCCTGCCTTTCGTTACAATTCCGCGCCGGTGCTTTATCAGCGCGCGGGCGCCGTTTTGTAGCGCGTTCTTGCTACGTGCTCTCGCGTAGTGGAGAGCGCATTCGGAGCTCGTCTCGCGGGGACTGCTCTACTTGACTGCCGCAAGAAGCGGGCGGCAGGAACGGTACTTGCTAGCTTAACGCCTCACGCGTGTAAGAGAAAAAGAAAGCACGGGGGGGGGGGGGGGGGGGCGTAGAGAGGAAAGCGTTGTCTGAGGCTCTGCAGAAAGTGCGGGCACTTTGGCTCTGAACTGCAGGGCTAGTGTTTACAAACATTCGCTATCTTCGCGTCGCCGCTGACAACGCGAGCGGAGACAGATAGCACGGGCCAATCGGAAGCGAGGAGGAAATGGCCTCTGCTGCTTGGCTGAAGGTCGTGAAGCCAGATCTCGGCCGTTTTGCCAGAGTTTCAAATGTTAGGGTACAGCAAAAAAATAACTGTCTTAGAACGTAAAAAATGTCTATAGCTGCTATCTGAATTGATCGAATCACTTCACTTACTCGGGCGCTTTCTGGGAACGTTATCCACATATCATTCTGCGACTTTGGCCATAGGCGTGTGGCACATAGGGTTGTGTGACTGCATTGCATGGTTTGATAGCCGTGCGCGTATGTTTACGTCAGGATCAACCGCTTCAACGTGCACTGATGCTCTACTGGGGCTTTCAGATTAGCTCTCTTCTCCTTCTTACCACGAACTGAGCGAAGAGTACAATTTTTTTCTGCGATATCTTATTACAAAATTTCTCAGATATTGTTACGACGAAGTGGCAGTGGAAGACGAAGTGGCCTCTCGCGTGAAAGGACGAACGAGGAAGAGGAGGTTAATGCAGCTCCCTGTTCGTGTTGGTGCTTCCTGCTAGGAACTCTTTTATTCTAACTCCAACACTTGTAAATAAATGTAAATAGTATTTCCCCGTAACATCCTTGGTGGAGGTGCGGGGTGAAGAGTGTGTTTGGAATGAACTGAATGACATGAGCCTGATGGCTTGATTCTCAAGGCGCTGAAGTCTTTCGATGTGTGTGAAATATGTATTTCTCCGCCAGGATAAATAGTAACTTGAGTGACTTTGGACATATGCGTAATACAATGAACGTATGATGTGCGGTTGAAAATATGCACGTGTTTTGATTATTATATTGTTACGGGGAAACACTATATAATACATTACAACATTAATGAGATGATGCGAACGAGCTGACTTGGAGACCTTCGGCTGTTGGAAGTTAAGCGACTGCGGATTTCTTATTTTTAGCGCGCTAGCACTAAGATCCGCACTAAGCGATTTCACCACTGTCTGTCTGGCCACCGGTTTATGAGCACACTGCCCACCGTGGAAGGTGGCAGTTCGATCAATGACTGGTCGCGAGAGGTTACTCGGGAAGGGCAGCCTGGATCTCACAAGTCCCACCGGTGGCATTGCGCGGTGGCAGGGCAGGGGTGCATTGCTTAACCGCTGCACTACTGCGCCAGGAGTGGTATGAGGACTCCCGGATATCTATGAATGTAGAGAATGAACAATTCTGCGTATATGACCATAAACTCATTGACGCTGTCGCATCGTACCCTTAAAATGGAGCTTAAGTCCGATTTCGCTTATCTGTGTTTGAAGCTTGCTTGACCTTGAAAACCGAGCTTCTAACCCAAACCGAAGTGCTCGCGCACCAAATTCGCATTTGGCCTAACCGCGCTAAATCGCCTTTCATTTTTTTTCTCCATCTCCCTTCCACCGTTTCTTTCCCTCTCTCTCTCTCTCTCTCTCTCTGTGTGTGTGTGTGTGTGTGTGTGTGTGTGTGTGTGTGTGTGTGTGTGTGTGTGTGTGTGTGTGTGTGTGTGTGTGTGTGTGTGTGTGTGTGTGTGTGTGTGTGTGTGTGTGTGTGTGTGTGTGTGTGTGTGTGTGTGTGTGTGTGTGTGTGTGTGTGTGTGTGTGGTGTGTGTGTGTGTGTGTGTGTGTGTGTGTGTGTGTGTGTGTGTGTGTGTGTGTGTGTGTGTGTGTGTGTGTGTGTGTGTGTTGTGTGTGTGTGTGTGTGTGTGTGTGTGTGTGTGTGTGTGTGTGTGTGTGTGTGTGTGTGTGTGTGTGTGTGTGTGTGTGCGCGCGCGTGCGCGAGTGCTTGCGTGCAGAATATGCCTCTATTAACCGACAACACCAAAACAAATAATACTGGGCCAGAGCTTGTCATTGATAAAGGTTCAAAGACATCTCTGTTCTTGATAACTGCCGCAACGCGTGCCGCTGAGCGAACAAATGGGATTCAGGGTATTAAGTACCAGGCGAGGCGCTCACACACGACAGACTAGTTTCACGCATGCCAGGTTCAAAGACCAGAGAGGGGACGATGAGCTTCCCCTCACTGCTGGAGGGGAATACTGGCGCGCCCACACAAAAAAAAGCGCGCTAAGACTGGACTCTTTAGTAGACGATGTTAAGCCTCAATATGTTCAGAATATTACTGGAAAGTGTAGCTTTAAGAATACTGATAAAAGATGCGAACAATATGGTAGTCGTGGTGAATCGAACGCGTTAAATAGCCAAAAGGTACGCCGCGCCCACTATACTCGACGCAAGTGTAAGCCACTTGGTGTTTGAACGTATGGAGAAGTCAGCCGAGCGAAAAATACACAGACTCGCGCCACAGACAACCGCGCCGCTCGAGATATCGTCGAATCTCATTGCCTGCGAGAAGTGCGCACAGCGCCCCTTTTGTCCACTTAATCAAACGACGTCGACCTTAGTCGCGCAACAGTCACACGAGCACACGCGCGCCACCACTATAGGGGAACCTGTACGTTTCCCGGACGACCTTTCTGATAGATCGGAAAACTGGGCTAGGCTTCGCTCAGCGCCAAGCCCGGCGTAAGCGGCGACGCGCACAAACAAAACAAAAGCCCGCCACCGCCTTTACCGGCTTTTTCCACACGCGAGCCGCCAGCAATGCTATATCTTAACTGAAAATCCAATCTCGCAAACACAACAGGTTCCTTCGAGGGCCGCGCAGAGCGTTCCGCCGCCATTTCCTTTTCTTGCCTCGTTTATTCTTTTACTTTTTTTTCTCTCTTTTTTCGCCTCTAGAACGTCGTCCAGGCAGCTTGCTTTCATCGCTCATTAGTGCGCGCACACGAGAAAGAACGGGCTGGCCGACCAATGACCACGCGCCATTTGCATATGCATTTACCTATGCCAGATCTTTATTCTCTTTTCGGGTTCGGAGAGGCGACGGGACAGAACTGTTGCGGTGAGCGAAAAATAGAATCTCCGCGAAGGACGCGTGTTGGTGCACAAAAAAACGAGAGGTGTCCTTGCGTTTGACCGTGAAGTGTGAGAGTGTAGGGGGAGTCGGAACAAAAAGTTTGACACCAGGAAGAGAGCGCTCCCCCAGAGATTAGTCGCTTCCACTCTTTTTTTTCCGCAGTGTTGTTCTTCCGCTTCCTCCGTTTCAAAAGAGCGCCGCGCCTAGTTAAGCAGTGCGCGACTGCAAACCTGCCGGAAGCCGACCGAACCGATTCGGCACCGGGTGTTCCCAACTGACTAGTCGTTAAAAACGTTCCTGTTCAGCCGCAGCCATTAAAACCCTGGTTATCCAGCTTTGTGCCCCGGTTTTTCTCGCGGATTAGCATACGTAATGAGAAAAGATGCACGGCGAATGATTGGGAAGGTTTTCGTCTCTTGTCGAGAAGGGGGCCGAGGCCGCGATATTTGTTTCCGGAACGACTTAAGCGTGTTTATTGCTCGCCCTCTGGCTTTTGTTTTCACGTTGTTTACATTTGCCTGTGCGACGAAAGTAGTTGAAGCACTCGGCAGAAGATCCCTGTTAAAGCACCCTCCCTAAGCCTGAAAAGGAAAAACACACACAAGTGAGATAGAACGATTGTGGCGCGGAACAGTGCTAATAAGCTGCTTGGCAGGGAAGACGACGAGCACTGAACAAAACTCTCGATGGATGCTAATAATCAACGATACCTACCCGAATCGCCTCCAGCACACAATGTCGCATCCATGTGTTCAAGGGTTGGCATGCACGAGAGACATCTCTTTCCTGGTCGTGTCTAGGAAGGGTGCGCGGGTTCACTTAAATACCGGGCGAGGACCTTGATTAGCAAAAGAAAAAAAAATAAACAGAAATGGTGTATGGCTTGTACTACGCGGACGCAGCTTTGAGGAGAGCTCCTCCGGTCTCTTCGAACATGCTTGGGAGAACAGAGCCGAAGGTTCCACGCTGGCAGACAGTACAGATCGCATCTTGGAAAACACTCAGCCTCCGTTCCGGGCCAGCGGTGTTGCCTCTCTGTACACGGGTCCGTTATTAGCCGCGTCCCACTGAGCGAAGAATCCAGCGTCGCGCGGCTGGAATTATGTGTGGCAGGAATGAGTGAGTCGGCCGAGAGGAGTGTAATGAATGATGGTGCGCCTGTAAAACACTGTCATTTCGAGCCTGGTTCTCCTCTCTCCGAATGATGCGGTCTCGACGCGACGAGAGAGCCTCCTTCGCGATTTCGCACGTCACAGTTGGCTCGGTTGATCCGCTAAGAAGAAAGAAAAAATAATTCTTGCACAAAAAACTTTTTTTTTCTTTCCATTCGAGGCTGCAGAGATACCTGTATTGTGGGAGAAGCGGGGGCTTATTAGAGATTATTACTTTTGTGAGTCGATTCCTGATCGTCGTATGATAGTGTAGCAGCGTTTGTGTTGTCGGTCGCTCAGCCAGGTATGCTGTTCGGCAGTGAGAGACCGATTTGCATATTATTTCGTAAGCACTAATCCGACGGGTACCAACCCCGAGCAAAATCGTCCGTAGTCGTTTCCCCTTGCCTGCCCGCAGGCCAGCGCTCCGTCCCGCGGCACTGCCCGCTCATCGCCGTCTTCTATGTAGCAAAAATCCGTGCTTTCGCGCTGATTGGAATGTAGTAATCATTCTCTGTGGTTTTTCTTTTTTTTTTGCAGGCTTGTCGCATATAATAATAATAATAATAATAATAATAATAATAATAATAATAATAATAATAATAATAATAATAATAATAATAATAATAATAATAATAATAATAATAATTGGTTTTGAGGAAGGAAATGGCGCAGTATCTGTCGCATGTATCGTTGGACACCTGAACCGCGCCGTAAGGGAAGGGATAAAGGAGGAGTGAAAGAAGAAATGAAGAAATAGGTGCCGTAGTGGAAGGGCCCCGGAATTAATTTTCGACCACCTGGGGATCTTTAACGTGCACTGACATCGTACAGCACACGGGCGCCTCAGCGTTTTTCCTCCATAAAAACGCAGCCGTCGCGGTCGGGTTCGAACCGGGAACTTCGGATCAGTACCATATAACTTCTCAATGACGTTTCTGACTCCCCAAAATGGCTTTTCACCGAAAAGCTACAGGGGAATGTTTGACTACAGTTTAATTCAGCTACTCTGTAAGGTTGATGATCTTGCTTCCAGCCTCGGTTCTTTAAATATTTACTCGCTAACACGAACAACAATTAGCTCATTAATTAGGTCATGAACTCACACGGGTGACCCTGCTGCATGCAAGTATTCCATTCGAATGGAAAAGAATGCACCCAGCTGGCATGTTTTATAATAGTGCGTAAAATGTCACGCCAATATTAGACACTGCCTACTGGTTAACGGTATTATTTGTATTAGTGTTTTTTAACGCGTGCTAATTGTAGCATCGTCACCTCGTCGCAATTCTTTGCGGCTGTAGCGCTGCGTCATTGAGCAAAAGCTCATGAGTTCGATACCCGGTTACGCTGCCGCATAGCTATGAAAGCGAAATGCCTGACACCTGCAGTACTCATAAGCCTATTCGCGTTAAAAAATTTCACCTGCTCGAAGGCAATCCAGAGTGCTATTGTGAGGCGTAAGTCAAAGCCTAGATTATTTCATTGAGAAATAAAAGCAAGATAATTTGATTTGTTATTTGAAAGCTCCTATCAACTGTTAACCACTGCAGCTGTATGTCTCTGCAGGAGCAAGTATTGTCGGTCCTCGATCGTGTTGACTTATCGACGGCAGACGATAAGCAGCGCATTCGTTGAAAACATTCCGTATTTTAACGCCGACCTTTTCTCTCGAAAGCAAACTAACGTTCACATTCTCAGCGTGGTGTCCGGGGTGAACACTACATTATACCGTTTCTTCAAAGGCTTGAAAAACATGCCCACGTACATCCAAACAAACAAACAAAAAAGAGGAGTCGGGCGGGTTGCCTCTCGCTTCGCCTGTGGGCGCTCCATTGCTGTGCGACTTATTTGACCGCCCTGTCTATAAACCGGCGTGTTGAGCCCTCGCTGTATACATCTTTCCGCGAAAACAGCGCTTGCGGACAAGCTTATCGCTGCGGATCTCGCTCACGTCTCAACTTGGAATGCTCCGTGTGTTGTCCACACAAGGAGGGGTTTGCGCGGGTGTCTCGTTTTTCTCTGATACCCCGTGTAGTCCATACCTGTATACTCATTCACAGAGCGCCAGCGAGCGTGCGTCAGTCCGTTAGTTCATTGTGGGCTACCTCGACACACAACACTTCCTGCTACGAGAAAGGGGGTTGTCCCAAAGGAAAGCGCCTCGCTCTCTCACGGTTGTCAAGAGCGCTTTCGGCGGGCCTGTCCCCCGGCGGGGTGTCCTGCAGTGTCACGCTTCTGTTTCTTGAGCAGCGCCATGTCAAAAAAGGAGGTGGCGCATCGGCAGGTGTAGCGGCTAGGTACCGGATTATTCTGGCTTTAGTCGCATCTTATTTGCGAAATAAAGGAAAAGCAAAGGGTAGTGGATAAAAGAACAGGGGCTGAGAAATGACAAAGAAACCTAAAGCAAAGGCGACGCTGGTGGTCAGCGATATGATGAATAATAATTGGTTTTTTGGGGAAAGGGAAATGGCGCAGTATCTGTCTCATATATCGTTGGACACCTGAACCGCGCCGTGAGGGAAGGGATAAAGAAGGGAGTGAAAGAAGAAAGGAAGAAGGAGGTGCCGTAGTGGAAGGCTCCGGAATAATTTCGACCACCTGGGGATCTTTAACGTGCACTGACATCGCACAGCACACGGGCGCCTAAGCGTTTTTCCTCCATAAAAACGCAGCCGCCGCGGTCGGGTTCGAACCCGGGAACTCCGATCAGTAGTCGAGCGCCCTAACCACTGAGCACCGCGGCGGGTGGTCAGCGATATGCGATCTGCATTCAGGGACCCACTTTCTGCTGTCACTCCATGCAGATGAGCTTAGCTTAAACGCGGATTGCGTTAGCTTGCGCACTGAGATCGATGTAAAGCGTGGTGGGACACTGCGGCATGAATCATATATTAACGGGGATTTACAATTCCCGTCGCTCACATCCGCCCAATGAGTGACCGTATCATGCATGTAAGCGGTTATTTCCCTCGGCGTTTAGGCCTCACCATTCAGTGACAGGGCTTTGAACTGAAGGGTCCGCAAGAGCGCTTAGCTTTGCTTTTTTTTTTTTGCGGCTGCGAAACTTGTCGATGTACTCGACCTAAGACGTACTCGCATACTGAACACTCGTTTGGGAATACGTGTTGGGTGACGCATTAGAGCTAGTGTTTATATTCCTGCAAACCTTACTTTACTGTTTATGTCATGTAATCGAATTTCTATTCTTTCATTGTTTTGAATTTGTTTGCTAGCGTTACCGGCACTCATAATGCGTGTGAGCGCTGGCTAACGTTTCCCGTATTAGTTAGCTCTTTCAAAGATACGAATACCACCGAATTTCACTGAAACAGCGTGGGTCGTGTCGCATATTCATTACATTGTACACATCTACCCACCTACGGTTCGTGGTTACGCGCAATTTCTGATCCGATTGTCGCGGGAGGTAGCCATCAAAGCCCAACACTACTCCCAGGTCGAGTTGGGTATAAGTGGCGCGCAAGTTGCTTTCAGCTCAACTATACCTGCACATACTTGCAACACCTTGTTAGAATGAACACTCTCCAGTTACGTCAACTGATTGTTCTAAAATTCATGAGCGGCAAATCGTGTGGCGAGCGTATAGCCATGCAGGTGTCTAACCACAAAGCCTATGAGTGACGGCCTCCAAGAAAACACACCTGTTAAGGCCCGCGCATATCATTTCAAGCGCCAAAGGCGCACACGTACACCATCGCAACGAGAAGCGATTCCACGCGCCAAAGCACACGGAGAAGGCCCGCTAACCGCCAATCAAACCGTTACCCGCAGTGCGCGGTCAAATCGAAGATAACGACCGCGGATGCAACCGTATACTACCGTACACACAGCGTATACGGGGCTACGCAGAGCGGTAAAAACGCGCACGGGGCCAGACAGAAGGCACGAGTAGTGACGACTCGTTTTGCGCAACACTCGGCGGAGTAGCCACCCCCCCGTCCCTCTCTGGGGCCGCACATCGGCTGTTTAGCGTATCGTGTACCCGCGGGCGATGCGAGACCGTTGTCGAATGCCGGGCGTCCGACGAATAAACTGAGGAAACCAGTCGGACGAGTAAAGCGTCGGCGGACAGATTAGAAGATGGGCGCTTGCATCCGCGTGCGAGATGAGTGGCCCCGTAACATGGTTCTGGCGCGCAAAAGTGACCGCCGCTTCCCTTCTCCTCCTCCCCCTTTCCGCGCGCTTCCGATACGCGGGCCGCACGCGACCGACCGACAGGAACAGCGGCAGGCCGCCTTGGCGTTTTGCGTTGGCGTTGTAGCTGCTCATCGCTGCGAGCGAGTGTTTGAGAAGTGGTGCCTGGACTGGGGCGTTTTGAAACGAAACGGTGTTGGTTGACTGCGCCCGTTAAGCGGAGTTCCTGACCTCGCGCACGATTTGCGGCGAACGCGGGCGAGTTTTTTGCTGTTACGCGTTGGTAAGCAGGGAGGCAGTGAAAACGAGTTGGAACGCAGCGGTGCCTGTGTTTTCTGTCTGGGACGAACTGCAGCAGGCTGTGCAGTTGGCAAGAATGTCAACGAGATGCTGATAAATTTCGATGTAAGTAGCGTTTCGATAAAGGTGGCGACGCTGTATGCGCAATTACAACATACTCGGTACGCGAAAGATGTAGAATAATCATGGCGTTTGAAATGGAGAAAGTGAGTCGCTTTAGGTTCCGGCGAACTGAAGTTTCCACTGTTGATAGGCATGTTTCGGGCTGCGAGTTCGAAAGTGATGAAAGAATGCAAATAATAAGCCAGACGCTGTCGTGATCATATGTCGCCTGCGAACCGCGATTCCTAACAACGTTCTTATTGCTTCAATCCTTTGGAGCTTAGCAAAACAGAGAACGGCGGGTATTATTACCTTCACGAATCTAGAGTTCACATGAACGAATGTTTAACTTCTGCAAACACCAGCGTGTGCTTGAACATGGGCAGTTCTTTATCTTAAGGTGTAAGTACGCTGCGGCGCTGTTTCGACAAGTTTGAATGACATTTGAAGTGACTGGGCCGATACACCTACGAACTCAATCCGTCAAGAGTGTCTCATTTTTACTTCTTTGTTGCAATCCTACTCGGGGTCTTGGGACAGCTGTACTCGTGCTTTGAGTAGAGTCCTGCAAGCACCACCCAAGGCAAACATTGCATGACTTCAAGATCCACAAACCCGAACACGAGATACGCGGATCACGAACAGACCTCTTCCTTTCCTGCCTGGCCCGCCATGCATTGCGGGTCACCCTTCCAACACACGCCCACCTCGTCTTCAGATCGAGAGCAAACACTTCACTGCTTACGTGCACCGCAGCTCAAAGACTGAAGGCTTTCGAGAGGACCTCGGCTGGGACTATCTTTAGAATAACGATGTGCGGGAGGGATCACGCTTCGATGCGCCATTGTTTGCGCTATACGGTCTGCAATTACGGATTTCGGCGCAACCTCCGACCTCGGAGAGCCGGTTAAATCTGGGACGTCGTGAAGAAAAAAAAAAAGGGGGGGGGGGGGGGCTGTGTTGCCTTCGGGGCGGAAATGTGATGACGCTGTGACGTAAACGAGGAGACTTGCTCAAGTCTGCTATCTCTGCTGGATTCAGGACGCCACTGCAGCGGTTATCGTTGTTCGCTCTGTGAAAATACGTTGTCGTTTTCAATAGGCACTATTACTTAAAGTGTCGAGCATTATACTGATTGACCGAACGAAGTTTGTCCCGTTGTCCCATTTTCTGGTCTGGTGGGCTGAGATGAAACTGTGACCTTCTCTCGACTTTAATGTCACTGTGGATACAGGTGGATAACCTTGTAAGCTCGAGTAACCTTGACAGGCCTTCACATCAGGTAGTTCCGAGTTGGTGCGATATCTCAGCCCTATAAGAAACGCAGCCGTAGTTAACTTTGATCAAAAAAATATACGCTGGTTTTCAAACCGTTGTCTTTTTCTATCCTTTTTGTCCCGCTTAGCATGAAATTCAAGCGAACCTTCGTTATCGGCATTTTAAGTGGCATCTTTTCTGTTTCATTGGAAATTACTTCCAGTGCCCAAAAACGGTAGTATACGATGGGCTGGTGGTCGCGATCAGGGCCACTGGTCAAGTGTCAACTTTCCTCTGTCCACATTGTCAGTCAATACACTGTAGATCTGTTTCGTCGCCTCTTCTTTCTAACCAAGATCACAGTAAACTCGCCATCATCGTCATCATTATCAGGCCAACTAGTTCCTCCGCAGTACAAAGTCTGATTCCACTGACCTCCAAATAAATTCCCTGCCCTGAGCCAGTGGCGGCCTAATCTGCCCCACCCCCCTGACTCCTCTGCCATGCCACTATTCAATGTTCACATTTCCTCCGAATTAGAAGATACCATCGCTTATCTCTTATCAGCGTTGCACGCTCTGCGCATGTCGTTATAATAACGCGCCACAAAACCGCAGCTCTGGCTAAACTCTGTCGTTCTCCGCAAATTTCCCGGGGTTTTAAGAACTGCAGCTTAACAGCCGTGGGTGCCTGTTGACACGAAGCCCACCAGGCGTATACCATCAGGATGTCATGTGCGCATCGGCTTGAATGGGAGCCCAGTGCGTCCAGATGGGCGCCGCAACTCGGCCGAAGCGCGAGCGAGGAGACCACCTCGCTGCCCCCCAAGGGACGCAGCGTGAGGCCTTGGAGGTCGCCGGCGGTCATCCCCCGGACTCTTTCTTCCCTCCCCCGGTCGCGGTGGCCTTCGGTCGGAGATGCGGCTTGCTCTTCGTGAAAACACGCGGCCACGCTTCACTCGAGCCGCCGCTGCAGCAACAGCAGGAAAGAGGGAAATGGATTTTGGCTCGGACGTGGCCGGCGGAGATATTGGGCGCATTCCTGGTTTGAGGAGGATAGTGAAGGCTTGCACCGTGTCCGCGTGTGTGGCTTCCTCGCGATCTTGTACCCACTACGCTCTACCCTGCCGGGTTCCTCGCTGGCGGCCGTGGTGTCGCTCGCCAGTGCTGCTCGCTTAAGCCAGGCACAGGCCGATGAAAAGCTTGCCTTACTGTGGAACTCGCGCAGCGATTCCGGTTTCCTTGATTTTTTTTTTTTCCGTGTTCTAACATCCCCCTGCAGACGTGCCTTGGAAAGTGGTGAGAGGTGGTGCAAGTCCACAGGACTACGCGATGCTATTATGATAATGAACAGTTTGATCTACACTTCAGGTTAAATTTGTAGACGCGATAGAAAAGTGTGTATGGCCCGAAAAAATCCGGTGCCCTGTACTGCGAAATCACTGCTAACCAAAGAGCTGCTTCAATTTCTTATATTGTAAGAATTGAGTAAATTGTGGGGTTTAATGTCCCGAGGCGACACATGGGTTATCCGTAACGCCGTAGTGGAGGGCTCCGAATTAATTTAGACTACCTGTGATGATTTAACGTGCGCTCAGATCGCAGAACACACGGGCGCCTTTTGCTTTTCGCCTCTATCGAAACGCGACCGCCGCGGCCGCGATTTAGCCCGAGTATTTCGGATCAGTAGCCGAGCGCTCTAACTATAGTGAGCCACCTCGGCGGGCGTGGCCTTCTATTGATCACTTTCTTAGTATTGCTTAGCGCTTGATAGGAGTACTGCCAGTGCTTGTTTGTGTATTTTTAATGATTTTTACATACTAAAGACTACGAACAGGCTGTCGGGTCCACCGTATCGGAGTGTTCCGAATAAACATCCACTGCCTGGGGTTCTTTGACGTCCCCTAGAATTATTACGTGAGCGTCTTCACTTTCACCTGCATAAAAAGGCGGTCACTGCGGCCGGGAATCGAGCGTGCGAAGTCGTGCTTAGCAGAATTCCACAACCACTAAGCCCTCACGGCGGATTCTACTGCAATCTTTCACCCGTGAAGGTCCGTTACGTCTCCCTTTCCACGAATGGGGCTCCGGAGACCCAACACCTTCAGGAATGTCTGCGAGTGCGTACATCTGTATATTTGCAGAGAGAAATTTTATCTTGTTTTTCTTTGTTTCTTCGGGAAAAAAATGACGGGGACACCTAAGCCATTCTTATGATGGGCATATGCGAGAGCATTGCTTGTCGCTGAGTGTGTCGCTGAGTTCACAGCACACATCTCTCTGTCTGCACCGAAGCAGTCTCCAAGCTTGACGGGCTTGGCTTATAAGGCGACGCCGGCGGCCTAAATTAGTGGTTTCTGAGGAAATGAAATGTCGCAGTGACTGTCTCACTTCTCGGTAGACACCTCAACCGCGCCCTTTGCTCCAGTGGCGCGTCTCTACCACTCACTATACGTTGTCAACGCCAACCCCTATGAACCCAATGAACTCCGGAGGCCTATCGCTCCAGGAGGTGTGATGACGTCATTCGCGTGCCGCGTTTCTGCCACGCGTGCCTGCCACGGGTTTCTGATGACTGCGGGTTTTTCGCGCAATGAGCCAAGTAATGCTCGCGCATTGAAATACTTGTCAGCCTGTCAACAGACGTGTCCATTCGTGAGCATTACGGTTCGGGCAGTCCTTCGCGGCTATCGAAACTGTGAGGTGCGCGTGCTAATCGAATGCCCTCCGTGGTGAAGCGAATGGCTGTAATGGAGAAGGTTTTGGAACACCGTCCCCCGGTCATTCAGGCGCGTTTAATTTCCGCGGCCCCCGTGCAATCAGGCCCCTCCGGCAAGGCGAGCACGTCGCAGCAGCAGCTGCTGCTACGGCCATGCATCGGCGGCTCGGGAGATGCCATGCACGCGCACCGAGAGCGTGTAGAACGCGAACGTGTTCGAAAGGTGACGCGGTGTGACCCCGTTCCCCCCCTCCACTCGGCGCGCGCGTTTCCAGCATTTCGCGCCGATCGGCATGAGGAGCGTAATGACGCGTGCCCCTTCCCTCGTGCGAATCAAAGTCATTTCACGCCGGAGCCGCGCAGAGCGCGCCTTCCGCAGGATACCTTGAACCGACCGGGGCTTTAGAGAGATGGGGTCTGGGTGAAATTCGTCATTAAGGAGCCTGTGCAGGCACCAGTGATATAAGTTTCCTTCGCTCAATGGAATGCGACACGTGCCACTGAAGCACGTCTTAGTTGTGGCAGCATACAGTAGTAGTGGGTGCCAGCCGGGGGGTGCTGTTGTGCCTCTCACGAATGCGTGAGGGGCACAACAGCCGGAGGCTGAAGCACTGGAGGACACGTTATTATGGGTGTTCGGTCGCAATGATGCGTCTCTGTGTGGCACTTAAGCGCGCGCTTTCTGTTGCACATCGAGTACGATGTTGGAGTCGTTAAGAAAAAGCCGCTTCGGGAGACCTTTCAGCTAAGTCGTATAGTGCACGGGCTGGAAAGCACCTCCCAAAGATAGCGGATCGCTCCCTGACGGCGGCTCATATTATGTAGCTTTAGTCACTATCTGAGGCTTCGGCGAAGTGACGTCATGACACGTGGCCCTTAGCTTCGCTCACGTGCTTGGACATAAGGAACCACTGTGTAGCCACGTAGAAGCAGTCGCAAAACTTGCGGAGTAAAAATTGGGCGCTATTTTTCGTGTTCAGTCAGAATAACTATTTCAGAGTCAAATTAAGACACCGGAAAGCGGGTCACACGTTCGGCTAAAGCCCGCTCTTTATCCAGCTTCGCCAAGGTTAGCCAAGCGCTCCAGGTTTAAGTGCACTGGGGTATAGAAAAAAGTAGACATGCTTTGAGTATTGTTTCATGCGAAACGCATATGCTTGGCGTGTGTGATGTGATGAGGACGCCCGGGGCAGTTTTGGTCGCTGCGGAGGAAAAATGAGTAATAAAAAGTCCGTGCGGGATAAGGAGTACAAATTCGGGTAGAAATAGGTTATTCAAGAAACAGTTCCATGATACGGGTTTTTCCGGGTCAGTTTTTTTCCCGGTCATAAGATGCCTTGTTGTTTGGTTATTATTGTCATAAACGAGCTAGAACTGGTACGTGTCTCCAGTAAACTCTCCCAAAAGCAGATATTTAGTTTTAACCACATTTATTACAATTACTTTGCCATGTTCTTTGCTATCGTCATATCCAGCACCTCCACGTCACTGTTGGACCTCCAGTCCTTTGCTCACTGAAAAGCCTGGGATTAGGGCGATGTGTTGGCGCATATGAGTAACGGCGCTGGATGAAATGATTGCAATAAGACCTGTGATCAAGTACTTTTTCCTAAGCTGTCGCTTGTAAAACGTACTTTTCTACCTTAAACTCAGTTAGCCCAGCCTGTGACTAGCAAGCGCTGAAAGGCGTTTAAAATAATTGCCAATTAACCGACAACATCACTCCGGAAACAGTACAATACGTGGGCTAATCTCCATACTGCGCTTCAAGGCTGTACACTGAGAGACTACATTTTCTTGAATGCACAGTTTTGGATGGAAATCGGGTTCAACTCGATTTCTAAGAAATACATTCAGAGTGCAAGAATCGGGCGAATGAGTGGTCCTGGTTATATGGTACTTTTTACATGGCTCCCCACTCAGTCCCTCGCGGCCCAGAGTCATACAGGGTGGCACATGGATAACTCCTAGACACTACTGCGGTTATACAGCGAAAACTAGTTGCGCCACCACGACCTTTCGTTTTATCGTATTCCTCCGTGGTCAAAGCCTCCATCTGTCCCAAAAAGCGTCTTGAGCACTTGGCATTAGGTTTAAGGATTTTGGCTTATCCTTATTAACCCTCACTCAAACCTTCCTCATCTGCTGCTGTCTGTACTCTTCTGTAACCAGCGTAACCACTACATAACCCGTCCCCTGGTGCTACTGAGCTTAGCGAGGGAAAGTTTTTCCTACCTCACCGAAAGGTCCGAGTGGCTCCATCTGCTGCCTTTGCGCTCGCAAAGCAAGGAAAGCACCGGGAAGCCCGCCTCTGCTCATTCGTACGAGGCAGTCGGCGCCACTGTTTATACGAGGAAGCCCGGCGTGGGCACTAAGCCGGATTCATCCGATGACTCGAGGAGATGAAACTGTCCCGGGAAGCTGCGGTGGTCGCACGCTTGAACGCCGCTCTGCGGTAAATGGAAAGAACAGCGCCCAATCGAGGAGCACCTTATCGAACGAGGAAAAAGAAATGTAACGGGGCGTCACGCTTGTTAAGCGAAAACGAGGAACGAATCTCGCCAGGAGTGGTGCAAAGAAAGGGCTTCACGTTGGGCACCCGCCACTTTGTATTCGTATTAAAATGGTGCTGAACGACTTCACACCGCCGCTCGAGGTCTGCAAATCGTTTTCAGTTTTAGCACCTTATTTCGCGAGCGCGCCAATAGATAGAAGGAAAGTGTGGTGAATTCTGTTAGGCGAGCTGACAGCTTCTCAATAAAGGAACCGTTGGCGACAAGGAACCGCATTTAAATACGCTTTCTGCCGGTCCGCTCTAATATACTGGGTGTAATCTTTTTGTTTGTTTATTGTTTCTATTTTCCTGCTTTTCTCCTTACATTGTTTTTTTTTTTGGCGTTTAGCTCCTTTTTCTTTTCTTTTTTTTTATTGGCTTTAAGCCCGGTAAAGCTTTGCTGGTCCGGGCCCCCTCTCTCTTTATGTTCTTTTTCGTATTTTTTCTGAGAGGACCAATAAAAGGGTAAAAGGGTGTAATTTTATGCCGCAGTAACCTCATTCTTTTTTTCATGAAGCTTTGCAAAACATTTATCGTTTGGATATCCATGACCGGGCATGAGATTGCTCCAGACTTATCCAGACTGTGAATGGGTCTCTTAAGGTCACCTGGAGTACAGTGGTGTCTCTATGAAAGATCGTCACTCAGTAGATGACATACGCACATCAGTTCCTGCAGATGCTAATTGCTCCAGTCTTCAAACTTGCCGCAGCGCGGGTGTTGTAACTGTACTGTTTTCGCGACGTCCGGACTGCGCACAGGTGCAGAGCAGGAATAAATTAACATTTGCGCAGGTGCACCAGTGCGTACGCAGGGCTTAAATCAGCAGACACGAGAGACCGTACAACGGGAGACCAAAAAACCTAAGGACGGACGCGAGTCACATTTAAACCTTTAATGCGTTTCATGCGGTTATAAAAAAAAAACATTGACCGCTTCGCTGCGTTGTGATCGCAGTTATCACCCTGCGATACCTGGCCGTGCCCAGAGCTACCTTGCTATTGATCTCACCTTTGTATTATCATGTAAACCTTCAAAGAGTCGCGGCTGTCGCCTTCCAATCGCACATGAGTGGTGAACTGAGCCCTATTCTGTAACTATTTACTCCATTTTCGATTTAATTTGGTGGTTCGCTGAAGCGAGGCCCAGCTTTTCTGCATTAGCGCCGATGACGCTCGTTAGGCGTGTATAACATGTTACCCTGCTCTGTCATTCGTCGGTGTGAACGTCGCTCCAGCAGTGTGACATGGGCGCGGAAGGCGTTTATGTAAATGTGCATAGTGACATCATGGGCTTTTTTTCTGCCTTGGCCACCGTGACGTCTTCTCGCACGGCCTGCGTCATTGGGGGGCACTTACAAATGGCAGACAATCAAATGAATCGAAATGAATGGCAAATGAAAGGTATCGTTAAATACGGCTCCTGGTCGCAGTTTCACACGAACGATCCGAAATGCGCAAGCCTGATTGTACTGGGGTTTTGTGGCGTCCACTCTGCGAATCAAGCCGGAGACTCTCGAGGTGAGTTGCACAGCGCCCTTTGCAGTGGGGCATTGCACTGCATCAAATTGAACTGCATGGCTCTTCTTCCTTAAAAGAAAAAAGTCATTACAACAACAAGAAACCTGGCGGTGACGGAGGTAGTAGCAAGTTTCCGGTCTAAAACACGTCACACATCGGCGAAAGCGAGCATACCTAGCACGCATTTAAATCCGAAGCTGGACAACCTCCCGCTCAAGCTACTTCAAGCGAAACCTTCCTGGCTATTTTTTTTTTATCCTGGATACTGAATCAAAGCTGAGGAACGCGTGTTTATTGCTGTTTTGCTCTATTTAAGTGTTTAATAAGGTTATGCTAATAATATCTCTTAACTGCGCCTTCGGGCCGAGTCGCCGATCGCAGGAACGGGGAGGGCTTCTTCTGTCCAGTGAACAAGCGTATCCCTCTCCGTCCAGGTGTGGCGTGAACACTGACCGTAACGCTTGCACGTGCCTCCACCATGCATAAAAGGGGCACCGGGGAGAGATGGTCAAGCAGGCGGAACTATATGAACTTCCTCAAAGATTTCCATCCGGGACGCGTCAAATAAATCATGGACCTGACGGCGCAGAGGCCGCTTGTGCTGTTACGCAACAGAAGCTCGAGCGAGGAGCGCCGCAAGAGGAGGCCAGGACAGGACGTGGGCGATTTCTATTCTCAGAGGAAGTGGAAGAAGAAGAAATACGGCCCGTCGTCACGCCGTTTGTCTCGGCCCGTATACGCATGACGATTCGAGAAGAAAGATTGAAAGAGACGACGAGTCTTTCCTCTCCTCTTCTCTCCTTCTTTCTTGCCTTCCTTCCATCTCGTTGACCCTTCGGCGGGCGGTCGATGGAAAGGCCGCGGAGGAAGGCTTGAAGCCCGTAACGCTCGTCAAACGCCATCGGTCAGTCGTCGCTGTCCAATTGCTTTATCGTGACGGACAGGCGAGTCGGGATTTTCCTCGTAATGTACGACTCATGGCCGTACGCACACGACACTGCGGGTCGCTTCCAGCTGCTCGCGCCAGCTCCCTGTTTATTTTTCTTGTGGTGTTCTCCATTGAGCCAAACCATCGCCGCTACCGCGGCAACGCGCGTGGTTTGGCCAGACGCGTGGGGTCCGAAACGGCACGAGTTATATGCGCAGACCGGAAGTTATCTTCCGGGAAGAATGAGAGAGCACCGTTGGCTGCGGTCACCCATTGTGCTCCCAAGCGGGTCGGCGAGTGTTTGCAAACGCTTACGCGAGCTTCTGCTTGGGATGCTCGTCGTAACGAGTGGACACTGCATGCATATTCGACCATTTCTTTTTTGTCTGGGTGCGCTATGATAGCGGGAGATTAATGCACTGCTGGGGTGGTGCGCGTGGGAACTTCCGGTTTTAGCGGGAGCGTTTCTTTCCATTTTACTTGCTTCTTAACCGATGACCGAGAAGGTGAGGGCTTACGGTATGCCTGGTGGGGTCGTAAACATTTGCAACTCCCGGCCTCTGTTGTTTGAACGACGGAAAGCGAGTTCCCCTGATGTCTGTTTATGGGGCTAACGATACCTGACAGTGTCTGGACACAAGATAAGCAGAAGAAAAAAGGGCCGCCGCGGTGGCTCAGTAGTTACGGCACTCGGCCGCTGACCCTTAAGACGCGGGTCCGGTCCCGGCCGCGGCGGTCGAATTTCGATGGAGGCGAAATTCTAGAGGTCCATGTACTATGCGATGTCAGTGCACGTTAAGGAACCCCAGGAGGTCGAAATTCCCGGAGCCCTTGACTACGGCGCCCCTCATAGCCTGAGTCGCTTTGGGAAAGTAAACCGCCGTAAACCATAAAAAAAATTCGCCATGTTTTACGAGTTCCTTGTTTACGTGCTTCTGCGCATTAATATTTACATTTACATTACTTTGAATGTTTACATTCATTCCTTCGCGCTCCAGCAGTCATTCCTCCACGACACTTTAGAGGATATGCACGTTCTCATCTATACTCACGGTCTGTAAGTGGACCATTGTAACCGTAGCGCTTGTGCTTTCGGCCCCCCTATGGCAGGCAAAAGCCTCCAACAACTCGGCCCCGCCCCGGAATGTCAGCGGCGTTGTAACTGCGGGACACGTTCTGAGCGGGGTAACCGTTCACGCTCGCTTTGCGAGGCTAGTCACGCCGCAGCGGCTCCTAGAAAACGCAGCGCGCCCAACACTAACACAGCACCACGACCAGGGCAAAAGTGGGTCAAGAGCTACGGGACCCGACGCTAAGAAGTGTCACCCTAGAGGTCGCGCGCTGTGGTGTCGCTGCGGTTCAAGGCTTGAAAAAAAAAAAAAGCGCGGTTTAAGACTTCTGGCTGCGAGCGCTCATATTCAACGGGCTTTGTGATCGTCTCGATAACGTGAGACATTCAATTTTTTCCAAAGTGAAAGGGATGACCTGCCTTTCCTGTAATTTGTCATCGTTGCTATTGATAGGGAAACCGCTAGCGAAGGGCTCGAAAGCTGTATAGGGAAAGTGTGCACGAAAAGGAAATGTCGTTTAACTAAGAATGAACATGCTCAAGTAAGGCATGAATGATAAGAAAACAACCTTTGGGAACAGCTTAGGGGGAATGAAACACCGAGAAGGGGATTGGTTTCGAACGCCAGGCGTTCGTGAACGTGCTCTGTCATTGCACAGCACCTGGGCGTTTTTGGATTTCACCTCTACCGAATTTCACCCTCCGCGGCTGGGATTCCCGTTTGCGGCCTCGCACTCAGGAACACAACACCTTAACTATTACAACACGGTGGCGGAGATTGCGGCTGCAACGTGAACTTTACTTAATGTATGCCTGCCCTGAACAAGCTGCAGCAGAGCGTGCACGTGCTTCGTTTCGTTATTAATACGTTAGCATTACAACAGTCAGTGCAAGCGGTAATGGCAACCGCTGTCTATGTCAGTAGCCAGGGGCACGTGAACCACGTGCCACTCTGGGCAGTTGGCAACCTGCCCACCGCGCTATGAACGAACTTAGTATGCAACCTCGTATTTAACGAACCTTCGTATGCTACCACAGATATAACGACCGATCACGTGTTAACCTCGAATATAATAAACCTCAATATGCCACTTCGGATATAACGAACTTTAGTGAGTTAACATCGGATAAACTGAAACTAAGTATGCCACCTCAGATATAACAAACTTTCGTGCCCGCACCTCGAATGTAAAGAGCTTAGTGTGTTGACCTCGGATATAAAGAGCCTATGTGTACCACCTCGGGTATAACGAACTTTAACTTGTCACCATCAGATATAACGAACTTTTGGCTTAACGCATTCAAACTATCCACCGAGGATCGCTTTATAGTTTTTTTATTCTTGTTTTTTGTGAGGCAAAAAAAAAAGTGCGGCTAACTGCAAACATCAAAAAGCAGTTTCCACGTTGAGGGAGAAACACCGGGCTGTTGAATGTCAAGAGGCCGCATATGTTAACCTCTTGTTTCCTCGTGTTCGTCTCCAAGCATATCGCGGCGTCCGCAGAAAGCACCGGGTTGGTCGGGTGCCGAAAAGCGTGGAGAATCAGGAGCAGGCGAAACAAGCAGGAAGTCTACGTACACGTGCTCTTTAAACCAAGACATCTTGTTTTTCTTATTTTTCTTCCAAGTTGTAGGGCGCCGTGAAACGGATCCCACCTCTTTATGGCATTTGTTTTCTTTTTTTTAAGAAAGGTGTTTTTTATTACTTTATTTTGCTTGTGTTATTAACCTCCGCACGCTCAGGGAGACGGCGTCGTTGGTGGCATGGAAGAACAAGCGTGCTTTCTCCGTTCACGCCATCTCTCGGTAACGACCCGCCTTAGTAGCTCAGTGGCTGTAGTGTTGCGGTTACTGAGTCCGAGGTCGCGGGTTCTGTTACTGGCCATGGCGGCCACATTTCTGTGCGGGCGAAAAGAAAAAAAAGCGCCTGCGTACTGCAATTTCAGTGCACGTTAAATGCACCTTAATTATGTGCACGTTACGGATTGTAAGTTATCCTGAGCCAAATATATGTTGTTCCTCCCAGCTACTACTTGTGCTAATCATTATAATTAACTAATATTTCACTAGATTTCTTCAGCGTTAATTCCGTTCGAGCACATGACGTCATGCATAGTGCAAGGTTACGTTGAATTAAAACATTTTGCGCGTGGATATCGAAATTCGATTGATTGAGCAACTTTTATTGCCATCAGAAAAGATGTTTATCCCCGGCCCCGGCACGCAGGCCTGGGAGACGGAGAGTTGCGCGTCCGCGGTTAGAGGCTGGCTGGCAGTCCTTGACTGGTAGCGCCCTCTTCCGCCAGATGGATGGTGGTGCGCTGGAACTCAGGGTCCGGGCTTCTTAGCAGGGTCTCCCAGGCTTCTCTACTGTCAACATTTTTTCGAGACCGTAATTCCGACTTCACTAGAGCTCAATTTTGCAGCCGAAGCACTTGCACACCACGCATTTGTTGAGCAATGAGGCTTAACGCAGTCAGGTTCGGCCTTGTTTGTCCAGCGCGTCATAGAAACGGCTGAAAATGTTGCCGTGAACTGAACGTTATGTGCAAAAACGCCTGATAGCGCTAGGTTTTCGTCATGCAGACTTCGACTTGTTGTTGTTATTGTTAGCCTATCAAAAAATGGCACATACCCACACTGGGGGACCGGCCAAGAATCGGGTGACTATACACCTGTATTCAGGTAATTAAAATGAAAAGCACGCGGGAAAGCAACAGCGGATGATTCTTCCTCACGAACAGAAAAGGAATGAAAGTTTGGCTTCAAAATTAGTAGTAGTAGTAGTAGTAGTAGTAGTAGTAGTAATAATAATAACAATAATAATAATAAAGACAGGAACTGCATGGAACAGAATTATTAAGCCGAAATGTAATAATTGAGAAGAAAGAAAATTTTGTAACCCTTAGCATGGCAGTCTGTGAGATTGTAGCAGGAAATTTAGAACAGTGGTACAAACAGATCTGTGGCTGAACCCGAATGTGGTGGCACTAAATGATAGCAAGAGGCTTGTTTTTTTAAATAAAATTTGTTCTTTTCTTTTTTCACTCACATGCTTTTTGCTCACATGCTTACGAAAAATTGTGTAATCGACGATGGAGGCACCTCTTCTTGCTCAGCCTCAAGCTGTGGCATCCAGGTAAAGCAGGAAAGAGTATGTTTTTTTAGCCAATCCACAGAACAGTAATCTTTCACAATGAAAAAATAAAAAAAGAGTGGGCTGTGATCACGCCGTTACAACTAAAAGAAGCCACATATGGAGCGTTTCACCCATTAAAAAGTGCAACACTGCTCGCTTTTCCTACTGTATCCGCCTTTAAATTAACTTCCCCATTTATAAAAAGGTGAAATGTGCATCCGAGTAAAAAAAAGGAAACAAATACAAATATCATCCAATTTCTAGCGCTCGTGAAGCTTAAACCTCCAAAGGGCAATATTTTTTTTTTCACCTCGCGAAAGCATTACAGCGAGGCATCGCGTGAAAGCGTCGTTTTATGCGGTTTCCCCCGAAACGGCGCTTTCAGGCCGCACGAAGGCGCCGACCGCGGAGGTGGTTCATTTCTAGTTATCCGTTGCACTCTGCCGTGAGTGCAGTGCCTTCGCGAGGCCAGCCCGACCGACCCTGGAGGTAAGAGGCCGTCTCTCGGTCATTACTTTCCTCCTTTCCCTCCTCGCCGCAGAACCTGCGTCTGGGAGGAGGGGTTTCAGGAGAGGGGGAGAGCGGGAGGAAGGAAAGAGGAGCATAGTTATTGAAGAAAGCTGCCGTCTGGACGTTTCCTCGATCAACAACAAGAAGCAGACGTCGTTTTTTGTTGCTCGTTTCGCCGCGGACGTCGAATGCGTGCCGGACTGCTGGCGATGTACTGTACGTGTGCGGTATGGACTTTTGCACGCTTGGTTTCTGAAAGCGCGGCTCTGGGTCGGCACGGGCGCGCATCTCTCTTCCTGTTCGCCAGACGCCGTTGTGCGCCGGGCAGTGTGCGGTTTTGGCCGGTCGATCTCCAAGCCGGTCCTTCCCTGCCCGCTTGCTTGATTTGCTTCGCCCTCTTTTTCTCTCGCAGCGCAAGGGAAAGCAGGAGAGGGCAGAGAGAGAGAGTGTGAGAGATGTGGACTGAATCCTCGTGCCCTCCGTCCCAGCGCTGCCTTTGATGTATAGAGCCGGAATTTTGCGCATACTAACTCTATATTTGTCATAGCAGTAAATACTGTGCTACTTCCCATGGGATCGGAGGCGATTCCACGCGAAACTAACGGTCCGATGGTATGCGCCGAATGGTGCATGTTCAATAGCTAATATTTATTGTTTCGCGATAGCTCTTGAGTTTGTGGGCTAACTTTGAGAAAAACAAAATCGACTCGCAGTGTCTGAAAGGCGGACGTTCACTGTCACATTCATGGATGCAGCATTGTCCGCGAACGGCTGAGTGCTTTCTTTTATTCTTTCTTTTACAGCCAAGGATGTTATTTGACAGATTCAATGACGCAGGGCCGTCACTATCTGGTCACGTGACCGGTCGCATGAGGCCATTTGTAATCACGCGACTAGCGCCGCCCACGTGACAATGCGTCCGTTGCATTCGTTGTGGCAACCCAGACTGGCACGAAGTCTGTAGGTCTCAGCCATTACCAATAGCAAAACACCGACAGCAGCACAGCGACAGCAGGAAAGCATAAAAACATGGCAATTTTATTTCCTTTCCTTTTTCAGAGGTGGAATAATTGAGAGCGTTTCGCAGCTAAGAAATTTTACTTCGTATTGGGTAGGAACATTGAGCAGAGCTTGTCATTGGTAAGCACGAATAGATGAACGGTTCCGAAGTGTTAACGGTTCTGCAAGACACTTGCAGAACATCCGGCGTTCAGATCAACTTCAATCCACCTGCCAGTGCACGAGGTTCTTACTCTTCCCCGCGTTCGATTTAATCGGCTCAGGGTGTCAGGCGACCGGAAGTCGCACCCGTAACGACGCGCGCATCAAGACTCCGACGCCACTGCATCGTGACCACGCGTGAAATCTCTTCGTAGAGCTTCCTGGAAGGAAGGCATTAGGTCCTGGGTGTGGACACACCGTGAAACGGCGCGCGCAACGAAAACGAAAACAGCAAAAAGCGGGTTTGACAGCGCCCCGGGGTGGGCGGGGACGCCTCCGCAGGCGCCAGTTTGGTTCCCGACCTCGCCACAAACAAGGCGTTGGCCGATGCGTCGTCAATATCGGCTGTCAGCCCTCGCTGCGGGTCACTGGCGCAGCGGCGGGGTCCATCTGCTGTAAGCACAATGCAAAGACCCAAACGAATTGCGACTGGATACTGTGGGCCAGGCGAAAACGAGAACCGGGACCAGCTGGGTGTTACAGAAAAGGCCGCTTATAAGCGGACCCACCCGTTGCCCCGGGGCCGTTGGTAACAACCCTGCGGTCAGCGGAAAAGGCGTTGGTCGTGTCGTATATATCAGCTGTCAAACGTCGCCACAGGTCATCTGTTGAGGCCCACGTGGCGTCGTTGCGGTACAAGGCACAATTCGATATATCGAAACGAACAGCGTGAAAGTGCGCGGAAAAGAAAATTCAGGAAAACAAGTGCATATCCTGGTGTTCGAAGTCGATCGCATTAGGAACACGTGCTTTCAACGTGTTTCTCTCAGGGTAACGGAAGTTGGCAGCCGGGTATACTTTGGTGTACACCGTGAGAAGTTGTCCGTATACAGCGGTGTTATTTCGTGTCGCACCTCCGCGCTTCGCCGGGGGCGTTTGTGTGTACACACTGCGTCCAGACTTCAATGCATTTGGGAAACTGGGCCGTTCTCCCTCTGGCTGCGTGCGTGTACCGGAAGCCGAGTTGTCGTGCGCTCTGCGCGAAGTGCGAGACACGAGCTTAATATAGCGTTTCACGCTGCAAACTTGTCTTTTATTTTTTTTTCATGGCGACGTTTCCTTGTGTCTCGTGGGAAATGCAAGGACCAAAAAAATATGGCGTCTCGTTTTGTTATGCAATGCTTCTGATGGGATACGCATGACTGCAGCGAGTTTTCGAGTTTCGTCATGTATGCAACATGACTCACCCCCCTCCCTCCCCCCTTAGGAGGTACACAACAGTCCAACAGTCACTGACTTCCGCCTTGAAGCTTCTCCAGCGGTGAATGTTGTTGCATGTACGTACATTAGGTCGAATAAAATGCAGAGAATTTCCGCACAACGTTGTTATTCAGTCAATATACAGCAAAAACTTTACTGCCATTTATTTTTCTTTACGCTTTTGTTACTTTCATTTACGCTTTAATTACTCATCACTGAAAAATTGCAATATGCCGGTAAATGCAAGCAGAACGAGGAATTTTGTTTGCCGCTACCGGTAAGCTCCAGCAGAGCAAGCGCGTAATCTTGTTTTGACATAATCGCTATTTAAATAAAATATCCTAATTCAGTGGAGGCGGCGTGCAGTGTTGCGAGCGCCAGGGCTAAGTCTCCGCGACGCATCGAGTCCTTAAAGCCCATAATAGCTTCCGTGTTACAGCGAATCGTCTCCGGTTTTGACCAGTGTAATAACATCCATCAGGCTAGCTGTCTTGGACAAACTTCCGTGAGCCGTCATCCTGGGCATTTTCTGCACTTATCGCCGCTTATTATAACTGCCGTCCTTTGTATGTCTAAGCGCCATCCCTCCACAAGCAAATGGAAAACAAGCAGCCTTGGGCTGTCAAGGCCGTCAATGCTTCCCATAATACATTTGCGAAAAGAAAACAGAAAGCCAATGACGTTGACCTTTAGCGCATTGATGTATCTTTGAATGTATCATACACAGCTAAGGCAAACGTACGCACTAGACTTAAACGCACACTCAGTGAATGCCGACCGGCGTGGGTGTTTTTGTTTGTGCTTCACGTAACTTGCCCTCCCCATAGTTGCGACGCTTTGTTCTTAGGTCTCTTGAGTTCTAATGTCGCGTTTCACCCTTATTATGTGAAGCTTTTAATGCGCACTATGCAATGTACTTTTGGATTACTAGCCGCTCACAAATGCACGGCAATTGGCGCGAGGGGTGTCTCAAAAGAGCCTCACTGCGTACAGCGAGCTGAAGTATAACACCCCTTCTGTGTTGTGTTGTGCGCGAGCAGTGTAACGTTCAGTGTACTTGCCTAACACATAGGCCTTCACTCCACGTACAAGGACGTTGAACCTAGTCCTGGTTTCCGTCTAGAAGTACTTGCGATTGCAGTGGTTCGAAAACGAACACAGGTAGGACGAGAGTTACCGACGCACACGCGTACAACTAAGCATTAACAATTCCTGTAAAAGCCGCCGTGATGGCTCAGTGGTTATGGTGCTCGGCTGCTGACCAGAAAGACGCGGCTTCGATCTTGGTCGACGTGGTCGCATTTCGATGGAGAGTCGAAATGCAAGAGGCCCGTGTACTGTGCGAAGACAGTGCACGTTAAAGAACCCCAGTTGATCGAAATTATCCGGCGTCCCTCGTAGCCTAAGTTGCTTTGGGACGTTAAACCCCACAAAACCAAAACCAAACAGTACCTGTAAGTAAGAGGTTATCTGGTTTTTGTCGATTTCTAAGCCACATTCGTTATCAATTTTACCTAAAGAAGTGCGTGATATACCGCGAGCATGACGTAAATGTGCTGTACATTTATTTGAAAGGATAAACCCCGAAGAAGCGCACACACACAAAGAAGCAAACACGCAATTCATTTGGCTTAACGACGACAGTGTGTGTGTGTGTGTGTGTGTGTGTGTGTGTGTGTGTGTGTGTGTGTGTGTGTGTGTGTGTGTGTGTGTGTGTGTGTGTGTGTGTGTGTGTGTGTGTGTGTGTGTGTGTGTGTGTGTGTGTGTGTGTGTGTGTGTGTGTGTGTGTGTGTGTGTGTGTGTGTGTGTGTGTGTGTGTGTGTGTGTGTGTGTGTGTGTGTGTGTGTGTGTGTGTGTGTGTGTGTGTGTGTGTGTGTGTGTGTGTGTGTGTGTGTGTGTGTGTGTGTGTGTGTGTGTGTGTGTGTGTGTGTGTGTGTGTGTGTGTGTGTGTGTGTGTGTGTGTGTGTGTGTGTGTGTGTGTGTGTCTACGGGTGCTTTCTCTGGAGTACTCTTCCCCATCCGTTTAGCCGCACCGCGAGTGGAGCTCTTTGTTGCCCGCGTAAGCGTGGAAGCCATTGAGGGCTGCCGGAAGAGGCGCTGCCGTCGACGACCTTGTTTTTCATCTTCTTCCCGCGCGCCGGCAGATTCTCGCTCGCGGACTGAGTGCAACGCGCCGCTTGCCTATTGCAGCTCGCTCGGGCCGACGGCGCACCTGTGCTGCAGGAAGATAAGACAGAAAAGGAGGGCGCCAAGCCAATACGGCGCATACGATTTTCTCCGAACTTAGACTCTCGCCGCACATTTGTAAATGTTGGTTTGATTGAGCGGATGCCAGATGGGATTAACTTAGAGTCATGGCGCAAATAACCCGGAAGATGAGGCGCGCGTGCATCTCTTCAATGTCTTGTTTTATTGCGTAGATTGCTTTGCGACGACCGCCTTATTCGATATTTATTTCATTAGCGAACTTAAAAAAGAAACGCTTACCCCCTTGATCCCCTTCCGTGCCGAACTCCACTGGTTCCGTAGCTTAAAAAAAGATTCCGTCGTCTCTAGTTGTTTAAGGTGTTTAGGTACAGCACTGCGCCCAAAATATAGGCTTGAGAACGATCTAGTTCGCTGGTTAAATGTGGATACGTATATGAAGTAAGGTTTTGCATCGAAAAAAGAGAGAGGGTAGCTCCGACGTTATCATACAAGTTTGTATCCTACACTAGGGACAGAGGAACGAATATAAAGAGATAAAGTAAGTGAAGAAATTTGTGAAGTCCATAGGTGGCAAAGAGATTTTTTTACGAGTGTCAAACGCAAGGCGCAGATCATTAGGCATTTTGGCCTCAAGCATTTAAAAGGCCGCACAGATGAGAAAAAGCCCAGTGTCTCCGTCACGGCGTGTGTCCCGTACTCCGGCAAGGCTTCAACCCAACACGCGTGTTCACTGTATAAGTATCATTCAGCAGAAAGGCATTGTAGTAGAACACGTTCTTGGGCAAGTTGGTTCATAGCTTGAGTGGATGAAGCGCACAAAAGACACGGCACATGTGAAGAACTCGGTTTACAGAAGCTCGCAAAAGGTATTCACGACAGCAAGCGCAATAGTTTGGATGTGTTTTTCACTGCGAAGACACACAAGGAAGGTGTACCTTTCAGGTGCATAGTGAGCGAAAGAGGTTCCTGGCAAAATCTTGTTAGCCGCTACCTTCAAAAACAACTCAATAACCTGGTAGTGGAAGATCCGTTTGGTGTCAAGAACAGTCTGGAAATCATTCAATTTCTGCGGGAGAACGAATCACTAGGTTGTATTTTTCCTGTAGATGTTGTTGATCTCAGCGCCTGTGTCGTGTCCGTCTTTGCCTATGTGCCGTGTCTTTTGTGCGCTTCATCCACTCAGCAGAAAGAGGTAGTACATGCTATGAGCTGCGGCGGAGAAGCTCTAGTCCTGTCGCATTGAGTTCAAGGCCCGAGTCCCAAACAAATCATTTAATGTTCTTCACAGGAGGGATGATGTGACAGCTATAGCTGTATTCCCCTCCTTATCCTATTCTTCTAACCCCATTTGCCCTCTTTAAGCAGCTCCAAGAACACGTTCCTATGCCGCGTTGTTGACAGGTCGTCAGCCCCTGCCCTTGATAACATTTTCACCCACCTAGATAACACTCTGTTTTGGCAGCACGATAGCTAATGTAGAAAGTTTTATGTACGACTTACTTCGCACTTTCAACAAGCATGAATGTCCCACTTACGATATTGCCACAAAACCAGAGCGGTTTGAGAATGAGGCACTTAACCCCGTGAGACAGCTGTAACCGCAGCCAAAAGCTTTGCTTCTACGCCCAAGAAAGACGTCGCGCTACGAAAAACCCCGAAGCAGTGCTGTCTCACAATTTCTTTTTTCTTTACGTACACGCCATTACGCAGTCTAAGCAGACGCTGAGCTGGCTTCTCTGTTGCTTCTTTTTTTGCAACCCCCTCGCGTAAGCGGAAGTGGGCGAAAGCGTCCCTCCACGCAAGTCCGAGCGAAGCCAGCCAAGACGGTCGCGCGCGAGGCCTTGAAAGCAGAGCGCGTCTGCGCCGGCCGTCGTCCACTTGGCGGCTCAGACTGTGTGTGTGCATGGGGGCTGCGCGCAAAATTGCGTCCCCTGCACTCTGCGGAGGTGCCCCACGATTAGGTCGGAAAATTTGCGTGGGTAATTGGTCTTCCGAGAGAGAGAAGAAGAGGGGAGGGGAGAGGTGAGGTTATTATAACGACGCCTGCCTAATTAGGCGCACCATTTAACCGCGCCTCGTTGCATATTTCTTGAGGGTGAGAGTTTAGCCGGCTTTTTGAGAATAGCCATGCCGGTATACGTGTTGTTGCTGTAGTTCTTTTGTTGTTCGTAATTTTCACTAAAATGCTTGCACCAACTAGCTTATAGAACCCGCCGCGGTGGCTCAGTGGTTAGGGCGCTCGACTACTGATCCGGAGTACCCGGGTTCGGACCCGACCGCGGCGGCCGCGTTACGATGGAGGCGAAACGCTAAGGCACCCGTGTGCTGTGCGATGTCAGTGCACGTTAAAGATCCCCAGGTGGTCGAAATTATTCCGGAGCCCTCCACTACGGCACCGCATTCTTCCTTCTTTCACTCCCTCCTTTATCCCTTCCCTTACGGCGCGGTTTAGGTGTCCGCCGATATATAAGACAGATACTGCGCCATTTCCTTTCCACACAAAAACCAATTAACTAGCTAATAGAGCAATTCTTCGAGGAATTGCTGCATGTTTTATGAAATGATGAGATATGTGCGTAACGCTTCAACACCCCAACCCGGCCACCTCCTCATTTAGCCTGAGGGAAAACATTTGCTGCTGAACTTGAAGGGCGAGCGAACGAAATTTCAAGGCATAAGGCTCACCGGCACTTTCCATGCAATAACTGTAACGAAAAAGTAGCTAAATCAGGAGCTTGGCTTTTTAGCCATAAATTTAGTTTCAACCCGAGCCATAACCGAGAATAAGCTTTATTTGTAGTGTCCGTGCAGTCGGTGTGCACACAAAACACAACAACGACACCAACTGCAGTGTGATGCACTATACCAATTACCGTCTCCTTTGAAAGTAGGGAAGAAAGCTATTTAATTAAGAAGAGAGATTTTTGCCGGCTTTAAAACCACCGAGATGTTAATCCACGTTGAATGGGATTTGTGAAGAAAATACACATTAGAAAGCGAAATAGCAAGGAAAGACAATAACATACGTCAAAAGTAAGATTAATGGTAATAAAATTTGATGGCAGGAAAAGTTCGTGCCTTGGGGCGAAACAGAGTTTGTCAGCTGAGCAAATGTTTCGAAAATAAGAAGACAAAGTTGAAGGCTTGGCTAATTGATCACAAACATACCGTACGACAATTCGGTACGGTGTCACAAAACATCACATCTAGAGTCATCAGCGAGACCTATTACTAGCGTTTTGCAACTGAGCATACGTCCAGTGCTTAAAGCGCCGGTGGCTGGTGCAATTTCCTGTTGTGACTGGAACGAGCCGAGCGGCCTACAACTGCGGCATGCACCCGCAGGCAGATGGCACAACGTGTAATGCCTCACTATACGGCAGAGTATCACCTGCTTATCGTATCGTTCTTCTTACTTCTGCTTGTTTGTCGCAGTAACGCCTGCAAAGTTATATCAATCGAACGGAAGACGACCGGAAGCCCTCCTACGAACTATACACGGCTGCCCCACTGAGTGCGCCAGGAAGGGGTTTCGCAGAGAATAAGAGCCAGTTCCGATCGCACGCGCAATACGTGCGCGGCAGAAAGGCGATAGAGTCTCGGTCTGTCGTGCCGCGCGCACGCAAGCGGCGGGTGCCGAAGCGCCGTTAAGTTGGTCGCCGCGTCCTTCGGTGCCGCCTTGGCAGCCTCGCTGTTTAATGCGCTCCAAAAGGGGGGAGAGAGAGTGAGAGAGAGCCGGCGAAGCAACAGAGCCAGTTTCGTATAACGCAGCTCTCAGCCTTTCATTTTTGCCCCTTTCCTTACTTATTTTCGCTTCCTTTTTTTTTTTTTGCTAAGCGCTCCAGTATAATGCAAGGAGGCCTACAGACGAAGAAAAAGAAGTACTCTTTCTTCTTTTTGTTATCCTTCCAGCGCCTGACATAAAAACAAGAAAACTTGAGCATTCTGTAAGAGCTCGGATTGTTTGCGCTAACCGTGGTTAAGCATTTGTTTGCCGTTTACGTGTTGTTTACTAGCAGATTTATTGCTCGTATACAACTCGGGAACAAAGCGGTGAATTCCACTCAAAGGACGCCCTCCAGCCAATGGCGTCGACCGGCTGTCACGAAGTCGTGGATAATCTCCTTGCACCCGCTAGCGTGACACCAGGTGGGCTTTCAGGTGCAAGGGAATTAACCACGGTTTAAGTGGATTAACAGAGATGTCACTCCAGCCGGTCGACGGCATTGGCGAATGCCCTTTAAATGGCTATCGCCGTTTTGTTCTTGTGTTGTATCAGACTATAAAACAGGCTTCGAAAGGTAGACTAACTAATAGGCGCTTAATTACTAGAGTAACACAAGTTAGCACTTGTAAAAAAAACAAAACAAAGAACATACTCTAACAATAAAGGCGTGTCATAAGTTTGACCTCATGCATCTTTCAAACCAACTTTAGTCGTCGGCGCCTGAACACTATTTAATAGTGATTGGTTATTGTGCTGTATTAGTAATACTCGCAGCGGTGTTATTTACTGCGCGTGAAGCGAATGTTACGTGTGTTAACGATAGGCCAGAGGACGACCGTTTGCAGTACACATTCGTAGTGCGACGGAGTATAATCGCAGCGCATATTGCCATAACGGAGCTCTTGGTCGCGCTCTAAATTTGTAATACTATTAGAATTAATTTAAACCGTAGCGTTTCGGAATTGGCTATCACCGCCCACTCACTACTAACCGCGTCTGCATGTAGCCATTAAATTGAAAAAAAAAAGGGGGGGGGGGGCGGAATTTCATGTTGTCACACGATCAGCACTCCTCTCTTTTGCTCCCAGCTTTGTTCCATAGTGGGCATTGCGGCAGCTGCGTAAACACATTTCCTCCAAACAACATACGATTCATGGTCAAAACTGGAGAAGTGTGCAAAGCATAGCGACTTCCAATGAACACGACTGAAGTTAATGTCGTGTTCTCTTCTTTCTCTATCACTCTATGTTGTTCTATCCAAAGCAAGCATATAATGCTGAGAAGACGAAATAGAAAAAGCGGCGCTGGGACTTGGATAGCCAAGTGGTGTTGACCGTGGCTACGCTTGCGTTGAACTGTATGACCAGTGCAGCCTCACTCTTCATGCATCAACTTCTCAACGCGAGTGCGTCACTTAAATGCAACACTTTTGATACCTAACCGCAAGATGCGCTGAGTAGAACCTCAGGGTATCTGCCTGAACAACACCGCCAGATGTGTGGCGTGACACGGGCGGATGCTTTAATATTGTATGACTTAAAGTAGAATGCATCTTGAAACCGCGCAAAAAAAGACAAGGGACGAGGAAGAAACCAACAGGACAGAGCGCGGATTCCTTGTCCCTTGCCTTTTTTGCGCGGTTTCAAGATTCATTCTACTAATAGTCACCAACTAGCCCGTCTCTCTCTATTATGACTTATAGTGTATTGTAAAAAAACAACAATGTAAATGCACCTTCGCCCTTACTTCTGTAGCTGCACCGAGGTGCACCATCCTTCAGTGTAACCGTCCTGTTTATTCTGGCCGCCACACTCAATACGAACCGCGTGTCTATAAACAAGCAGTGGACCACACACACACTATGGGCAGTTCTGTTCTAAAAAAGAGCGCGCATTCGGGTCCCATATCCGGCCATTATTTCGGCCCTTCGCAAGCACCTGCTATAAGGGGCGCAGCTGATGTTCTTCGCCATTGATTGTGTTTGCCACGGTACGGCACGGGCGTCACGACAAAGCACCCTGGCGTTGAGGGTGCGCGCTTCCGCTGTACCCTCGCCTTTGGCGGCAGCCACAAATAACATCGGGCTTCGGTGTGGAGGGGAAATTATCAAGGCGTTGGGCCACACCGTTGAATCCACGTTCAGTCTCGGTGTTTCGCTTTCGGTTTCGCAAGGGGCGACACCTTGGTTGTGCGTGGAAGCAGCAGCCTGGCCTTTCTTTTGGAGTGAACGCATATACCATACGGGCTGATGAACGCTTTTGCGATGCTTTTGGACGCAGCGAATGGAGACGGCGGGCTTCGCGTCGGCCTTGCGTGCGCGGAGTTAAACGCGTGTGGTGCGTACGAGACGCTTTCTTGGGCACACGAACACGGCGTGCGCGAAAGCCGCCCTGGCACGACAGGCAAGGCCGCGTAATTGGTACGCCCATCTCAGGAACGAAGGAAACGGCCTCGCGCCGCGCACACGTCACGGGAGGCGACGAAGAATTGAACCTCGCAGGGTGAGAGATTACAATAACTGAGCGTATGAGTCATTCTCTTCGATCAGGTTTCGCGACGTCGATATGGTCGTTCTGTGATGGGGTCATATGAGCTGAGACCAATAGAAAGGGCTTGATATGGAGACAACAGTGAGAACAACAATGACAGCACCTCCGACAACGAAGTTTTTGCACTCCTATTAGAAGACGACAGAGGAATCGCTAATGCATTCTTGCCCGTTTTTCTGTGGTCTCACGCTTTTCTGCCACTTTTGTGGTCACTTCTGTGGTCTTGATGTTTTCGTCTTGGAGTGGAATAGTTTCTTCTTCACTAAAGCCAGCGCAGCGGTCGCGTAGTGACAAGCGCACCCTCCTTGCTTGCAGGAGGTGCCGGGTTCGATCCCAAGTGCCGCCGGGTACCCAACGGTGATAGAATGGGTACAAGCTTTCTCCTTGCCTGTTGTTCGGCTTATGTGGAGCAAAAAATTCCTGGGGAACGGGTCTTCGACCTCACATTGTGTAAAGAATATGCCTTGTGATATGGCGCTCTTTGACCATGTCTGCCCTTGCGCAATAAAAATAAAATCTATCTTCACCTTCACTAAGGCTGCATGCAAGCAGCGTTTAAAGACATTTTCGCATCCGTCGAAATTGTTTTACACTTGAAAGTGTTTTTTTTTTTTCCTCTGTTGCTGTGTATTGCTACGTTTGCAGTCATTCTTCTTTTGGAAAGGCACTGGCCTTGAATTCCTATATATGCGGATGATATTACGAAATATGCCCGAGCGCAATTATCGGCAGATTGGCATCGGTCGAGATATTTGAGAAAACGTTTAACATAAGCCTAAATCGCCGGCGCCGCGCTCGTTCATTAACAACCGATATCTCCTTATATCAGGCCACCAGTGCGCTTCGCCTCCGAGAGCGACCTCTTTTATCGAGCGCGATAAATGCGCCGGGAAACAATCAAACAAGCAAGTCTCCTCCACATAGCAGCATAGAGAAGCTCGCCCGCAGTTCAATTCCAAGGGCTCACCGCTCCAAGCTGCGCTGAAAACGGAGCCTCGGGGCACCCCCCAGCACGCGAGCAGTCTGTTCTCCGGCGACCATTAATCCAACGTAAGCGCTTGTAGCGCCGCTCCATTGTACAATCTCTGGCCGAAATCTTAATTCCACAACGCCCGCACGCACCACTGTGTATATGCGCGCACTATATAGCTGTATAGCCCGTGCGCCCTTTGGCATTGCGCGCTGCGCAAGCAAAGCCACCGCCTTTCCTGCACCGTTGCCTTTATACGTTTTGTCACTTTTTTTTTCCCTAATCCGCCCGCATTCAACTTACACCCGGCAACAGCATTACTTCCATGTTCTTGCGCCCTTTTGACCGGGAACACAATTCCCCCCCCCCCCCCCCCCCCCCCCCCAAACGTGGGAAGCCCGTGCCATTCGGGGAGGCAGGAAAAAAAAAAATCGTGCTTACGCCTCAAGTACATGCTATGGGGCTTTCTGTTCTTGTATGTGGAGTTGTTGAGCGCGCGCTAAACAGGGGGGAAATGTATAATGAGCCCGCGAAGGGACAAAGCTGCCCTAGATCGCCTTATCGAAGGGCGGAAACAAATCTTCGCCGAAAGCGAGCGGCCCCGAGGGACGCCTCCTACGTGCAAATTCTTTTATTCCCCATTCCTTTATGCACAACACCGCGCGTACCTCGCTGATCGGAAGGCCGAGTGGCCCGGTATCCGCCCGCCGCAGGCTTTTACCAAGCCACGGACACGCCGCGCATAATGCGTTTGTGAACGTCATTCTGCGAAAAGGCATTGCTCTGCTGGTTAAATGCTTGCTGGTACAGGACCCGGTGGCTGTAGCAGCGAGGTCCCTCTATTCATTGGTATTTGATGACCTCTTTTTTCGCGTAAACGCAGCTGCGAATAAGAGAGAGAGAGAGAGAAAAAAAAACAGCGTATCGCATTGCGGTGATTCTAGTCCATAGACGTATGCAAGCATAGTTTCGTAATCAGGTTAACGCTGTTCAGGCAGTGTACACTTGCACGTTTCATAGTGGCTTTGCCAAAAGCTTGGATGCATATCCAAAAGTACGGTTGCGCAACTAAGACAGCACTAGAAAGAGAACGACGCATACGCACACTGCCAGCTGTTTAGTTGGATGAAAATAGGCGTATTTATAACGCACGTCGCATGACCGCTCCGGACACAGCCAGCAACACGAATGCTTCCAAAGTCATGAATATTAATGATTCTATCGTCGTAGAACTCTTCTTATTCCTTGCGCATAAAGCACTGCTATCGTTGCCTTAACACAAGAGAGGATATTTCTTAGCAAAAGCAATCGTGTATTTTCGATAGAGGCGCACAGCTAGTTTTGTGACATGACTCCTTTCAGAGAGGTGTTACAACAATTAGTGTAATTGTGCGCCGGGTTGCTGGCCTGGCTTGTTATACCGTGCGGGTGGAACAGCATTTACGCTCATTACGGTCTAAATGCCGCATGCACACACACGCACGCACGCATACACATGCACATACGCACGCACGCACACCAACTCGTTTGGTGTTTGAAGAATTTGCTTAATATTTATGAAATAGCATTGGATACGGATTTCGCCTGTCGCATTTGAACCACGCTGCCGCCTCTCACTCATTGCTTCAGACTGCGGCATTTTCGGAAAGTGGATACCGTGCCTTGAAGCACTGGACGGCGCTTTGCGATGGCTTCTCCAGCGAGCACACTGCCAGCCACGACTGGTCACCGGAGTGATGCATGCGCCTCTTTATTTTTTTCTTTCCATGGCCCGACAGAGCTTCGCCAGCTCGCAGTAATCGCAGGCGTTTAGGCATTCAAAGAACGCGTAATTTCGTGAGTGATTCACCCGCGGCGCCGCTTTTGTTCGCACGTGATATGTTGAGCAGCGAGCCCCAGACTGACTGGCCGCGACCTGTCACGACCTGGCGCAGCAGTTATACCCCGGAAATGTCCGCATGGTCAGGCAGACCACAATGTATACATTTGTGCCGGGCAATGACATGCTTAGGTCGGCTGCTAGCGAGCGCTGGATTGCACTTTCGTAACCTAGTATAGTTGGTCGTATAGTGTTGAAAAGCACCTCTCGTTCCCTCCATCGTTCAATGGACGGTAGACTTCAGCCAGCGAGCTCGCTTTTTTTCTGCATTTTTTTTCGCTTAGCTGGGACCAAATTTCTGAATACGAGTACGCCAAGGTCAATGCTATTTTGAGTTTTTGTTGACGATCAGAACTGCACGCAACGAATAGTGATTAAGTGCATGAATGACGTAAATTCTGAGCACCCCAGTGAAAAATCATAGGCGACTTTGTGTCGGCGGCTTTACGACAGCTCGATCACAGAAAATCAATAACTGGCAGTGTAATATAATCATCATCTTCACATTGCGCCTTCATCGTAACTTCGTCTGACGATGTAGTGTGACGATGAACTGAATAAGTCATTCCACTCTTAGTTTTTTTTTTTTTCCTCCTTAATGCCTTGATCTCAGCGGGACTGCTCCAACTGGCGCATCTAGAGGCAGCATAACAAAAAGGAAGCGCGCACAATGGAGGGGCGCTAAACTGAAAGACCGACCCGTTGTACGTGTTAGAAGCGTGTAACAGGCATCAGCGGTGGCGCACAACGGTGGGTATTTGAATATCTTTTTGTGCTCGCTTCGCTCACTTACCACACGTTCTCTCTTTGCACGAAAAGCGTAATCTTGCGATGTACTTCTGTCGCGAGCGGGGAGGGGGAAGGGGGGGGGGGGGTGGCTGGAGCAATAGTATACAGTAGCGAGAGAGAGAGAAAAAAAAAACAAGCGTGGTTTCGATCTTAATCTTTTAGTTTCTCGCCGCCGCTTTTTTTTCAAGCGAGAACAATGTGTTCTGGCTTCTTGCGTATCACGACTCCGACATGAAGTGGCCTGCTTAATGCTATACAGCGCTGCATTCTTCCACGCACATGCCCGTCTGTGTGTGAGACCGCTAGCGGCCTGATGATGCCCGCTCACGCTCTACAGAATGAGACATGTTCTCCGCTGACCGCGGCGGTTGCCTTGGCTCCCTTGATCGTGCACCAGATTCTACACTGCTTTTGTTACAGTGCGCAGCGCGCTACGGACCTCTAAAGCTTCTGAGCTGCGGCCTCTGTACGTCTTTGTCCTTTATCCTTGCTGTGAAGTACAGCATGACGCTACAATATTGGAGGTGCAGTTCAGGGGGGGGGGGGGGGGGGGGGTATTCTTTTTCTTTCTTTTTCTATCATTTTTGAACAAAGCAGCTTTAGTCCGACGGCACCTTACCTTACTTGCCGCACACGACGCGTTGCACGCGTGGGAATTATTAGAACTAACTGCGCCTAGTTACAGATGTAATAATGAATAGACCACCCAGACGTTTGCGTAGCTGGGTACGCCAAAAATATTAAAAAGTTGGGCCTCAGAGATGCGTAGAAAAGAACAGGAAACTTTGTCCTTTCTTTTTTCTTTGTTCTATCGTCTCTTCTGAAAAGCCCGTGCATTGTGTACAGCTCAGAACTTGGCCCGAAGTGCTTATTTTAAGCACGTCTGGTGTTGAGACGAGACTTGTTTCAATTTTCCTTTGCGCAGTCCTAAACCTTTGCAGCCGGCGCTCGAAGCTTTCGATGGGTACAGCAGCGATGGAAAAGGCTACAGAACGAACCTTTACCTCCTCTGAGAAAGTAGAAAAGTTAGAGGTGAGCTTTAGCTGTAGCCTCCAGCTGCACCCTCTGATCGCTGCATCAAATTGTACAACAAAACCACGATCCGACAATGAGTGCAGGGATAACACGAACAATAACGATTACATTGATGCACAGCCTCCATACGTGTGTTCAAATCAGGAAGAACCCGATCAACCCCTTTCACTCCGCTGGCCCCCGTATAATCATAGCACGGATTTGCATGTGCCGGGGTCGTCGCAGTTATCGGCGCCGATTGCCGTAGAAACACGGCATAGCTTCTCGAGCTGCTGCTGGCCAGTGCAGGACGGAGCAGCGCAAATGTAAAATCGCCTTCTCTGCACGGTGCGGAGGCAAAGGTCCCACGAGGGTGAAAGCTACGCGCCCTCGCCTCACAAGACCAGCCGACTGGCTGTACCTCCACCCCGCATTCCCTCCCAACTGACCCCACCACCCCCTCCTCTCATCCCGGCCTCCGTATAATAAACCCAAGTGCAAGGCGCGGGCATCGTGTTTCCAGCACTCCGTTTACAGGTCCCTTCTTCCGGTTGCATGACCCGCGCCGTGTCAGCGACCGCACCTCTTTGTGGATCGTGTGCGACGCGTGTTCCAGGGTCCGTCGCACTTTTTGTGCGCTTGTGGAAACTGAAGAAAAAAACACACATATGCAAGAAAAAATTCCCGAGAGAACCTGCACGCCGCGTGGTTTCCACTGCATTTGCGTTATCCCGAGACTCTCTGTTAGATGCTGCTAAACTCTATTGCTCTGTGTACCGAGTCTCGGCCCAGAGGTGGCGCTCGTGTGTCTCGGGTTAACCCCTGGCTCGCCGACCGACCGGGTAGCGCACAGAGCGCTGCTACCGCGCAAGGAGCCGGAAGTGGAGTGCCTCGTTGAAGAAGCTGAGTGGCGGCGGACCCTGATGTGCCAACCGGGTTCCCCCACTGCCCCGCACGAGAAGTGTGCGGCTTCCGTGCTGCGTTTGTTAATGGACCGTGCTTGAAGCGCACAGCGTACCGTCGCGTTGGCTCTTCGGTGCGTCGTATAGGGCGCCGTCGGTTATAAGGCCGGGTCGTTGTTCTCCGTGCGGCCACCCCTGCCTCACTCCAGATGGCCGGTCGTGAACTGTCCCGTTCCTGATGGCTGCAAAGCGGATCGCGTCCTGACACAAGCGGGGCGGCGTGTTCGTTGGTTTGCTTGCTTGTTAGTTTCGCTTTCGAGAATCACGCGTGGTTTAAGGTCGTTTATTTTTTTGCTTACTTTCGCCCGTTGCGGGGTATAATGAGTCCGCTACGAACTCTTTTGTTTCCTTGCTTCTGGGATGTGTCGTGAACAGGAGCGCTGTGGATGTTGTAGCGTGCGTGGGTGATGCTTTCATTGTTGGCGCATTTGTTTCTCGAAGACGTCTCGATGACAGCTGGAGCACTCAGCGAGATTTCCGGATGCGAACTTAAAAATAAAAGAAATTATCTGAGCTGTCTTGCAGCAACCTAAAGTAAGGATTCCTTAATCATGATTCCAGCTCTTGACTTGCTATGCATTACCGATCACTGGTATTCACGCAGGGCTCCTTGTTCAGTGCAGATGTGCAGCAATATCCGTTTAGATTGTTGGTTTGATAGCGATTTGCGGCCACACTGGTAACAGAGCGATATGAACGCGGCTCATGCAGTCCAAGTAGATATAAGATGGCTTAGCGAAACGGAGTCCCGTGGATGCGACAGTTTCATTTCCGACAAGCGAGGAATCCGAACCCATTTACTGAACCCTTTTATACGATTTCTTCTGTTTGCCCATGAAGTCGCCGCGAGTTTGCAATCGGTCCGCGTGCCTGGAACAAGTGGTTTGAATTCCAAAAAGGCCAAAGTTTTTTCTCTCTCATTATTAGAAACTACGCTGTTTTATCACACACTCTGTACTATTGCGTATTACATATCCCGGGTTCCCTCTCACAATCTTGACAGTCTACCTATTTTCCAGGCCGCGCACATCGTTTACAAACGCCATTGATGCACATCGCGCTATTCTGCCATCCCAGTTTACACCCGCCTCTAGACCGTCCTGGCCACTTTGGAGCCTGCGCAATCCCCATGTTCTTCTTTCAATACCTGGCATCAAGAAGAAGATCGATTTATCGCCGATAGAACAAAAACAAGTCACTCTTGAATATTTCCATGAGCACCATGCAAACCGGGTGCGCGTCTACACCGATGGCTCAGTGAACGCTACCAGTTCTTCGTGTTCCGGGGTCATCCCCGTAAGGACTACAGAAATTAGAGTTAGGATAGCTCACCAGACTTCTTCGGCAGGTGCAGAATTCACTGCTCTTCGTGTCGCCATTGAACAAATCAATCAGCAGCGCCCTCAGCAGTGGTCTATTTTCACCGATTCAAAAGCTGCCCTCCAAGGCTTACAGCTTCTCTCCGCCGCGGAGTCCATGAACAACTGCTCGCGAAAATCCGACAACTACATCACTGTGCCATAAATAAAGGGCACGATATTATCTACCA